>NC_054541.1:51475699-51486109 GCF_017654505.1 Polyodon spathula | reverse complement strand
TACTAGTGCATTGTACAGTTTTAACATTACTTCCCTTGATTTAAATTCAACACTTTTCACAATGTATCCGAGTATCTTGTTAGCCTTTTTTATAGCTTCCCCACATTGTCTAGATGAAGACATTTCTGAGTCAACAAAAACTCCTAGGTCTTTTTCATAGATTCCTTCTCCAATTTCAGTATCTCCCATATGATATTTATAATGTACATTTTTATTTCCTGCGTGCAGTACCTTACACTTTTCTCTATTAAATGTCATTTGCCATGTGTCTGCCCAGTTCTGAATCTTGTCTAGATCATTTTGAATGACCTTTGCTGCTGCAACAGTGTTTGCCACTCCTCCTACTTTTGTGTCGTCTGCAAATTTAACAAGTTTGCTTACTATACCAGAATCTAAATCATTAATGTAGATTAGGAATAGCAGAGGACCTAATACTGATCCCTGTGGTACACCACTGGTTACCACACTCCATTCTGAGGTTTTTCCTCTAATCAGTACTTTCTGTTTTCTACATGTTAACCACTCCCTAATCCACGTACATGTGTTTCCTTGAATCCCAACTGCGTTCAGTTTGAGAATTAATCTTTTGTGCAGGACTTTGTCAAAATCTTTCTGGAAATCTAAATAAACCATGTCATATGTTTTGCAATTATCCATTATCGATGTTGCATCCTCAAAAAAATCAAGCAAGTTAGTTAGACACGATCTCCCTTTCCTAAAACCATGTTGACTGTCTCCCAGGACCCTGTTACCATATAGGTAATTTTCCATTTTGGATCTTATTATAGTTTCCATAAGTTTGCATATAATAGAAGTCAGGCTTACTGGTCTGTAGTTACCTGGTTCAGTTTTGTTTCCCTTTTTGTGGATCGGTATTACGTTTGCAATTTTCCAGTCTGTCGGTACCACCCCTGTGTCAAGAGACTGCTGCATGATCTTGGTTAGCGGTTTGTAAATTACTTCTTTCATTTCTTTGAGTACTACTGGGAGGATCTCATCCGGCCCAGGGGATTTGTTTATTTTAAGAGCTCCTAGTCCCTTTAACACTTCTGCCTCAGTTATGCTAAAGTTATTTAAAACTGGATAGGAACTGGATGACATGTGGGGCATGTTGTCAGTATCTTCCTTTGTAAAAACTTGTGAAAAGTAATCATTTAATATATTTGCTATTTTTTTTCTTCATCTACGATTTTGCCATTTGTATCTCTTAAACATTTAATCTCCTCTTTGAATGTTCTCTTGCTGTTGTAATATTGGAAAAACATTCTGGAATTGGTTTTAGCCCCCTTAGCAATGTTCATTTCTATTTCTCTCGTGGCCTTTCTAACTTCCTTTTTGACTTGTGTTTGCAGTTCTGTGTACTCTTTCTGCGTACTTTCTTTTTGGTCCTTTTTTAATGCTCTGTAAAGTGTCTTTTTTCACTGAATATTTTTTTTAATTGATCTATTAAACCATTTTGGCAATTTAGTTTTACATTTAGATTTGTCTACTTTAGGGATATAATTGTTTTGCACCTCTAGTACTACATTTTTGAAGAACAACCATCCTTCTTCTGTGGGTGTTTTCTTTATTTTACTCCAATCTACTTCTGTTAGTCTCTGTTTCATACCTTCATAGTTTGCTTTTCTAAAATTGTAAACCTTAGCTTTAGTCATTACTTTTGGGGTTTTAAAAAACACTTCAAATGAGACCATGTTGTGGTCTGAGTTTGCCAGTGGTTCTCTGACCTCTGTTTTAGTTATTCTATCTTCGTTATTTGAAAAGAGTAAGTCAAGGCATGCCTCCCCTTTAGTCGGTGCCTTGACAAATTGTGTTAGGAAGCAGTCATTTGTCATTTCCACCATTTCTATTTCATCTATTAACAGATTATTGTGCTCACCGTCTGAATCTGGCGGTCTATAGCATGCTCCTATTATTATGCCCTTTGAATTTTTGTCCGTTATTCTGACCCATATTGATTCGGTTTTATTTTCTTTGTCCAGGTTTAACACCTGGGCTTCAAGACTGTTTCTTATGTATAGCGCTACCCCTCCTCCTCTTCTGTCCTGCCTGTCTTTCCTATACAGTGTATACCCACAAATATTATATTCGTCCCCATCACTCTCAGACAACCAAGTTTCTGTAACACCTATCACATCATAGTTACCTGTTAGTGCAGTAGCTTCAAGTTCTAGAATTTTGTTTCTGATACTTCTAGCATTTAGATAAATACATTTAATGGTTGTCTTACCTGAGTTGTTGTTCTTGTTTTGATTCGGTCTCCCTTCTGTTTTTTTTGTTGATTTCTCCCCCCTTCCTTTCTACTTTAAATGCTTCTGAACCTGCTCGAGGATCTTTTCTCCAAGTAGACTGGTTCCCTTGTTATTTAAGTGCAGTCCGTCCCGTCTACACAGATAGTCCTTGTTGTAGAATGTGGTCCAATGATCAAGATAGGTGAAGCCTTCCCGTGTGCACCACGTCTTCAGCCATGCGTTTTGATTAATTATTTCCAGCTGTCCATATGGTCCTTTGCAAGGTGCCAGTAGTATACCAGAAAGTACCACAGTTTTGTTTTTCTCTTTTAATTTCCTTCCTAGCTCTCTGAATTTGTTTTGCAGGGATTTTGGTCTGTCTCTTCCAATGTTGTTTGTACCGATGTGGACGACTACTACCGGGTCATCTCCTGTTTGTTCTAGGAGCCTGTCCACGTTTTCAGTGATGTGCTTGACCGAGGCTCCCGGAAGGCAGCACACTGTTGTAGTAAGGGGATCCAAACTGCGAATTAAACTTGCTGTGTTTCTCAATATGGAGCCCAACAATCATGACCTCCCTTCTTTTTGCTGTCTGGTCACCACTGTCAATGGGATCCTGGATGTTGTTCCTTTCATTCTCTTGTTGTTGGTTCTGCTCATCAAAATTCTGAAGTGACTCAAATTTGTTGGTTGTTTTGATTTCTGGTGGTTGTGTTTGACGAAGTTTCTTTTTTTCCCTGCTTCTGCCTACCTGAACCCAGCTGTTCTGACCTTCTATCTCCCTGGTGGCTTTCAGTCTGTTAGGGGTGATGCAGACTTCCATGAATTGTGGGTGTGCCAGTTCCTCAAGATCCTGTTGCTGTCTCACTTCTTCCAGCTCCATTTCTAGCATACTTACTAGTTTATGCAAATCCTGGATCGTGCTGCACTTTATGCACACTTGGTTTAGCTCCGCTCAGGGTGTGAAGTGCCAGGGTGTGAAGTGCCAGGGTGTGAAGTGCCAGGGTGTGAAGAGCCAGGGTGTGAAGTGCTGGGTGTGAAGTGCCAGGGTGTGAAGTGCTGGGTGTGAAGTGCCAGGGTGTGAAGTGCCAGGGTGTGAAGTGCCAGGGTGTGAAGTGCCAGGGTGTGAAGTGCTGGGTGTGAAGTGCTGGGTGTGAAGTGCTGGGTGTGAAGTGCTGGGTGTGAAGTGCTGGGTGTGAAGTGCCAGGGTGTGAAGTGCTGGGTGTGAAGTGCCAGGGTGTGAAGTGCTGGGTGTGAAGTGCAGGGTGTGAAGTGCCAGGGTGTGAAGTGCCAGGGTGTGAAGTGCCGGGTGTGAAGTGCCAGGGTGTGAAGTGCCAGGGTGTGAAGTGCTGGGTGCGACACTGAGCCTCAGCAGCCCTTCTCCAGCAGCTTTTTTGTTAGTAGTCGATATCGTGCCTGCTCCAGTCAGTACGCACTTTGTGTAACAATCAAAACATTGACGGTGTACAGCAAATAAATTTGTCCCCAGTGAAACATACGCGCAGGCTGGAATCCACCACGCCGACTCGAGCCCCTCACCTTCCTGCTATAACCCAGGAATGTAAATATCAACACTGTAACACAAGCTGCCGTTTTACAGGTTAGCGGTTAAATATAAAATACTACGGAGTTCTTATACCTGTGCTTTATTAGCATGTCGAATCCACCAACAGGACGTACTGTCGCCACCTACTGGACTGGAGTATTACTTGTCCTTTATTTTAACACCAACAAACTTCAATACAGCTCTGTAACCTTACTGCTTCCTTTACACACTTCAATACAGCTCTGTAATCTCACTGCTTCTTTTACACACTTCAATATACCACTGTAATCTTACTGCTTCATTTATACACTTCAATACAGCACTAATCTCTCTGCTTCCTTTACACTGTCATGAAATCGGTAGGTTCAGATCTCAGGGGAGACGTTAGGAGGACAGAGTCGATACTACTCCTAGTGGGGTATTGTTCTGCACTGGACCCGTAGTATATCCAGATGACTAATATAGCACCCAAGAAATTGACAGACTCATGTATTTAAAGTTTTTTTACGAATCAGAGTATGATCAGTACTCCTTCGGTTTATTAACGGTTAAATATTGGATAGAGTAGTTACAGGCTACTTTGTATCCCTAGCTGACAGACACACTGGGCAGTCCAGAGTCTTAACAGATATCAACGTTAACACTTTAATACATGTATATATGTATGTATTCAAGGCCGACAAGCAGGCCAAGAACATGTCACTTAAAGTACCCAATGGTCTATTTCAGCACATTCAACAAATCACTCTCTTATTTCTAAAACATAGCGTGAGTCCCTTATAGCAATACATGCAATACATGTGAGATTAAATAATAATTGATTAATGCTTACCCTTGAATATAGATCGTAAAAGGATAGGACTGTCTTCACCAGGCAAATTAAACTGAGTTCATTCAGCTCAATTGTGTTTTGGTTTGCAGAAGATGGACCACCTCACCCTGTCTGTGATGAGTGTGGTAATCCATTGTAATTTACCTAGGAGTTATATAGGTTTTTCATCCCATTGGAATACATGGGATGCCTCAATTAAATCCAGTCATTAATTAGTGATACAGTTCTTATCCATTTTACAAATAATAGTTTTTCAAAAGATCCGGACTAACTTTTCAGAATTAATAGGTGTCATGTACTCAAATAAATTCAAAACTTCACATTTGTTTCAACTCTTATGATCTCATTCCTTGTTTTCCTCCGAGCCCCTCCTTTATCTGAAAAGTTAAGTGAGCCAATGTTCCCAGGATCTTGGTTTATAATGTAATTTCACGGGGCGGAGCTATGGCCCCTGATAGTGTTTATTGACAGAGTTAGTAAACCTATACACATGGAGAGAGGGGTTCCGCCTCTTCAAGGCCCAACATTTACTTGATCGATAGACGCGATAAACAGGAAGAGGGCCACCATCTCTGAGGTCACCCGACACGAAGAGGCTCGCGAACCGGAAAGAAAAACATGAATTAGTGTTGTTAACACAAAAGAGGTTCCGCCTCTTCAAAGCCCAACATAGAAGAAGGGGGGACATTTTTTAATTTTATTTCTTAGGGGAAATCTTTGATGGCCCAGGCAGAAAGATCGTCCCCACTCCGGACATACTAGCAATGGACTGATGTACAGAGGATATTTCAGATGAGGAAGAACGAATAGAAGTTTCAACTGCTGATGAAGTCCAGCGCCCCATATTTTTAATTAAATGTTGGTTAATGTTGGCTTTTGCAGCTGAAGTAGCTGCCCCTATTCTAAATGAATGAGGAGTGTAGAATTGCGAAGGAAGACCTGCTCTGGACACCACGGTGGAAAGGTGTTTTGAAAACCAATGCCTTGATACAATGGACCGGCTTGAATTGATAAACAAAGGGTCAGAGGATGAAATGGCCTTCGTTCTGCGATGTACTTCAACATGGGAGTGAAGGGACACAGAGGAGAGTTGATCTTAGAAAGCTGAATACATTGTCCTTGCCGCAGTTGATCTGTTTTTGAAATGCGAAGAAATAAGATGAAATGAGAATCTGGGATGAGCTTGAGGTCACTGCAGCGGATAGCGAGGGTAGGAAAGCTGGCAATAGAAGAAACTTTATATTCAGAACATCTCAAAAACCTGAAAAATGCAGATAGACATATGACTTCCATAGTTAAATCATCAAATGGAGAAAAACAGCCATGGCACAGAATTGAAATCAAGTTACTGAGAAAGTCTATAGAAATAGGCAGGCGAGAAGAAGAAGGAGCCGGACAGCACTTGGAAATTCCTCGTAAAAGGAGACAAACCGCTGGAATTGATAATAGAGTTCGGGAATTGATGGACATCAAGCGAAATTGATGCTGAATTCCAGACGAATATAGTCTGATTGTAGCTGGTGTCAGATGTAGAGAATCCTTTGCATGCACTATAAACGCCATGATCCAGTCCTGGTTGAATGGAGTAGGATTAATCCTGTTTTGTAAACAAAAAGTTACATAACATGCCCAACCTGTAGAGTACGAGGATCTGGTAGATGGGGCAAGTGCTGATGCCATGTAATCTTGAGCTGAATTAAGAAGTTTATTAATAGTTGGATTTAGTTGAAAATCAGCTGATTGAACTGTGGCGTTGCTGCTGGATACTGCAGAGCTGTGGGCAGCAAACTGTGGAATTTGGAAATCTGTAAACGAGATAGAGCGTCAGCTGCATTATTAAAAATGCCCGGTAGGTGGCGAGCTTGTATTAGGAAATTATTAGAGACTGAAATCCATGCTAGCCGCCGCAGCAATTGCATGATAAGAGGGGAAGAGAAACGTCCTTTATTTATAATATGCACTGTAGTTGAATTATCACAGTAAAATAGTATTGATTTCTTAGACCAGAGATGACCCCATAGCTGGGCAGCTGCTACCATTGGGTATATCTCTGGCAGAGCTGTGGATTTTAGATGAGGAGATATGGTTTCGATTTCCTCAGGCCATGTACTGCAAAACCATTGATTGTTAAACAGACCTCTAAATCCCAGAGATGAGGCATCAGTAAATAAAGCCATATCGTGTGGAGCAGAAATGAAATCATCATAAAACATAGAGAGACCGTTCCAGTGCTGAATAAGTGCAGACCACATTTTAATGTCTTTCCTAGCTTCTGAGGAGATATTTATATAGGAGTCCAGATTTTTTTTTTTTTTTCTGTTGATGCCAGCGCTAGCAGTCGAGATATAAACGTCCTCCCCTGTGGAATGATACGTATTGCAAAGTTAAAATAACCCAGCAATGAAAGCAGTGCCCGTTTTTTAATTGTTTTACTGATCTGAAAATCCTGAATGAGCAAACGAATATGGTTAAGTTTAGAATCAGGCAGGCTGGCTTCAAACTTTTCTGTATCTAGAATGATTCCAAGGAATTCCAAAGAATTCCAAATGAATGAATGAAGGGGACCGATTGATTTCTCTTCTGAAAGTGGAATGTCTACTTCAGAAAATAAGCTTTTAAGATTGGAAATCACTTCTGCTGGTGCATCTGAAGAGGAGAAATTACTAAAAAATCATCCAGCAAGTGGAGCAAGAATGGGACATGATAGACATTAAGAAGATTAGTGTAGTGCTTCCGACAGGGTCTCAAATATCTCTGGGCTGCTGCGGCAGCCGAAAGTCAATTGGGTGGCAAAATAAAACTTCTGTTATATACCTTCCATATACCAAACAGGTGACGGAGAGAAGGGAGGATTGGCATTGCTTTAAATGCGTCTGATATATCTGCTTTTGCTAACCAGGAACCACGACCTGCTAATTTAATTGAATGTATTGCGTCTGCAACAGTGATGTAATGCAGGGAAAACTGATCTTGGGGAATTAATGAGTTAATGCTGCTGGTGCTTGACCCCCGTGGTGCTGATAAATCAATAATTAGACGCTTTTTATCTGACATTTTCCTTGTGGCAATGCCGATAGGATTAATTCTATATACTGGAAAAGGAGGAGCTAAAAATGGACCGACTATAAATCCTTTTATAATTTCTTTTTCGATGAGAGATTGTACTAATTGTGGTTCTTGAGTCGCTGAATAAAGATTTTTGCTTTTGAACGAGGAAGAGGGAATTTGAGTCAGACCGGTTGAAAAGCCATTTATTAACCCGTCGATCAGGTAATTGATTAAATTACTGTCGGGAAGGTTCTTTAATTTACTTGATAATGCCGGGATGTTTATAGGAGTAAAGACTGTGAGCATCGGGGAAAGTCGCTTGTGTTTTAAAGGGCAGATTGTATTAGCGTGAGCGTCTCTGCAATTGCTGCACATGTGGATAAAATTGCATTGCCTATTCGAACAGAAGCCAGTATTGAAATTGTTGCAGATTTGTCTTCCTCCTGAAACTCTAATACTGCACCCGTATTTGTCTTTCCTTGTGGATTGATCGAGAGGAGCTGAAGAATGTATAGGATTAGGTGCTGAAGATCTGTATGAATTAGCGGCGAAACCGGGTGCTGAAATTCGGGCTGGACCGGAAGAAGCTGTAGGTGGCGCTGCAGTATTTGATGCTGGAATTAATGACAGTGCTGTAGATTGTTTCCCTGTTCTATATTAGACACCCTTTTATCTAGATCCAACAGTTGAGAACTGACTGAAAATAAAGTATCGGCAAAAGGCTGCATAAATGATTTTATCTCGTTAAATATTTGCGAATGTTGGATTTCAGTGGCTGGCTGCTGGTTAGCGGTGCTAGTTGTGGGGGTAATTTGATCGGGAATAGACTGCCTACTGTCTGTTTTAGGACGCTGAATGGCTGGGCGTGGCTGATTATGTTTTTTTTTTTTTTTTTTTTCGGAGGAAAGACTGGTTCTGCTGAGACTGAATTGCAATAGAGAATAAAAAAGAGACTCTCTATCACTCCCTGCTGGAATCGCATTACAGTTTTTAAGGAGGGTTTTTATCAATTTATTCATGGGACCAGTCCTTCCAAAACAATCGATCCAGAGGGGCGTCCTGAGGCCGAAGTCGCTTGGATGGGCGCCGATTCGATGTTTGAGTGGCAGGAATGGTAGGCAACATTTGAACTGGAACCTGGACGAGAGCCTGATTGGGAGCTTGATCAGATGTAACTGAAATACCAGAAGGGCAGAAAAAACAGAGACTGGATGGACCCTGGATTGAAGCTGGAGGAGAATGATCTGGTAATAACAGAAAATCCTGGGAATCCTCTGAATCCGATGACGACTGCTGTAGGTATTCCACTATTGAGGTATAAGAAAGATGATGGGTCTTGAAATCGCTTAGGTTTATGCCAAAACCAAAAAACACAAGACAGCTAGGTAGAGGTGACTAATGTTTAAATAAGGTAGATTTAATTGATGACAGGAGATGATAGGTTGTTGGTGCCTAGCTCCGCCCCCTGAACCCCACTTATAGGTTAACATATACAAACACTACTGTTATATGTGTATGCAAAACACTATTTTTATATGTGTTATATATGATAGATGTTCTTAATATGTAACATCATCTTCTAATTGATTATATTTTACTAAATTAAAGGTATGTGTTTCTTTTAACCTCATATTGTTTCATCATTCTGTTAATGAGTCAGTTTTAATTCCATATACCGACGTCTAACAGAGTGTTTGACAGAAGATTGTCTCATGCAGTATTTAAGTCAATTAGTTTCACTAAGTTTAACTGGTAATAGTTTTCATCAGAATTATTTATCCCTTAAAAATTGTACTAACAAGGCTCTGACCTGTACCTGACCTTTTGAATGTGCTATTCCAAGCAGTTTTCCACAGTTTCTTGCTTTTTACAAAGCCAGAGTCTGTGCAAACACTTTTTAGATTTATGACCTAGGAATGTCTGTTAAGCCATAATTTTTCCATATTATTTCTAGATATATTCTTATCTGTGCTAAACCACTAACTCCATAAACCTTAAATTTCCAAATCTATAAGACTTGCAGCTTTGCTGAAGTGGAACCCAAGGACATCCCTCCTTTTTGGATAAGGAGAGAGGCCCCCTTTTTCAATGCAGCAGTTTCAAAGAACCACATTATAAGGACTCCATCTACCATCATTAGACAATAGTATAGTGGATTAACAACAAGGTACATTATAGTATATCATTACAAACTAAACACAAAAACACAACACAACGCCTTTTATATTCTATAATTCAATGGATATCATAATGTCTAGAGGTCTTTTTGTTCAATAGAAGGAGAAAGAACCTGTTCCACTTTCCCATTTAATTAAATCAAATACTGCTCCAGCTTTTAATCAAGCAATAATACTTGACAGTTTTAAGTAATATGTTTTCTATTATAGCAAATACTTAAAACATATTATTAATCTTATGAAATCAAATAATTATTTTTAGTTTCAAATATCATGCTGTCTAAAAAAGGAAGTTAATAATTTATTTTATTAATTTATAATACCTGCGTGTCTAATTACTGTTCTTTGACTATTATGAACTATAAACAGTATCAATTAACACTGAACCTGTTTCATTATAAGATAATCTTTCAATTCATTTACTTCAGTTTAACAGTTGCTCCTAGAATTGATAATATCACTTTATTTCTTTGGTGATTCCCTCTAAGATTTAAATCCAAACACCAACTAATATAACTGCATTCGACTCTTATATTTTTATAATGACTGAACTAGGCTTGACCCTGTTCTTTTTTC
>NC_054541.1:51318747-51475199 GCF_017654505.1 Polyodon spathula | reverse complement strand
CAACAACAAGGACCAGAAAGTCAAAGAGACAGCCATCAAAAACCTACAAAAGATGTACAGGTCAGCAAAGAAAACCTTCCCAACTGCAGAAATCAAAGTGCCACTGGTGAACTTCTCACGAGCACTGGACATGCAGGCCCAACGGAACTTGGAGGAACTAAACAGATTCATCTCAGCCAACCTGCCACACATTCCACTGTTACCAACTGAGAACTTCCGAGTCGGCAGAGACAACATCCACTGGACAACCAACACAGCCAAGGATATGCTCCAGCACTGGTGCCAGCATTTAAACTAGGAGACCCCACAAGCCCAAACATCTCCAGGGAGGGGGCATCAAACATAGTGAATCTGTGTAAAAACTTCAAGCCAACAGAGAGCCAAGACAGCATCCTGAGCAAAGGCCTCTCTTTCATACCCACACCGCAAACAACAGCAAAACAGAAGCGTATACTACTAGCAGAAACACAAGACTACCACAGGAGGCTAAAAATCGCAACTTTCTTTGAAGATGAAGAAGACTCAAATCGGATACCCTTCCTACCCAAATCCAACTGGGAACCAAAGAACAACCAAGTTCCACAGGAAATCACAGAGATCATTCTTGAAGACCTAAAAGCAATACACAGCCTTAACCCAGGGAACTACAAAACAGAAGACAACCTAACGGCACCAGAAAGGATAGCACTTAAGGAATTACAAAAACATACTGACATCATTTTCAAACCAGCAGACAAGGGCAGCTCAATAGTAATAATGGATAGAGAAGACTACATCTTTGAAGCCAACAGGCAACTAAACAATCCAGAACACTACAGGAAATTAGACGCACCAATTTATCTTGATTCCGCTCAGGAAATTAATAGAATAATACAAACACTAACAGACCAAAAAATAATTACCAAAAAACAAGCACACTATCTCAGGGGGGCAGACACACCCAGAGCACGCCTTTTTTACACGCTACCAAAAATACACAAATCGCCAGACACTTGGACTATCCCACACACCATACCACCAGGCAGACCGATAGTATCGGACTGCAACAGCGAATCATATAGAATTGCAGAATACATAGATCACTTTTTAAACCCCCTATCCACCAAACACACTAGCTACCTCAAAGACACATATGATTTCATAGAAAAAATTAAAACACTCAAACTAACAGAAACTGCTTTTCTTTTTACAATAGACATAGACAGCTTGTACACAAACATAGAGACCAACGCAGGCATTGCAGCTGTCAGGAAATGCTTGAATCTGAACCCAGATCCAACCAGACCAGACGAAGAATTGATCAAACTCCTGGAAATCAGCTTAACAAAAAATGACTTTGAATTTGACAACCAATTCTACCTACAGACCAAAGGAACAGCGATGGGGAAACGCTTTGCGCCATCGTATGCCAACATCTACATGGCCGACTGGGAAGAGACGATCCTCCGCAGATGCCCACAGAGACCAACGCACTATTTCAGGTACCTAGATGACATTTGGGGCACTTGGACACATAGCATAGACGAATTTAAAAATTTCATCTCTTTACTTAACACACACCATCAGTCCATCAAAGTGAAATACACCACACATAGCAGCGAAGTAAACTTTCTAGACACGACCACTTACAAAGGAACACATTTTTCACAAACACACCAGCTAGACACCAAAGTATATTTTAAAGAAACTGACACACACACTTTATTACACAAAACAAGCTACCACCCTAAACACACCTTTAGAGGTTTAATCAAATCACAGCTACTCAGATTCCACAGAATTTGCACACAACCTACTGACTTCCAGGCAGCTACCAAAATCTTATTCACAGCACTCAGGCAAAGGGGGTACTCCCGTTCCTTCCTCAGAGGAATAAGGAAAACCTTCCTAGAACAAAAGCCTACAGACAACAAAAAGATTATTCCACTTATAACTACCTACTCACATTTTAGTGTTGCAGCTAACTCACAGGTCAAGCAAAATCTAACCAACAAATTACAAGACACCAACCTTCTTACAGGGCACAAGGTAATCTCAGCCTACAGAAAAAACAAAAACTTGAACAACTACTTAGTGTCCAGTAAACTGCCTGCACTTAATCGCAAACCAACAAAAGCACCACGACACTTCAAACAACTTACCACACTCCAGAGCAAAACCACAGGCACCACATACAACATTCCACAAACCTTTACACAAAACAGCAGTAACTGCATCTATGCGATACAATGCGATACATGCAAAATTATTTACATTGGAGAAACAGGCAACACTATCCGAGTAAGACTAACACAACACATCTATAATATCAAACACAAAAAAGAATCGCAAACACCTCTAGTAGCACACTTTCTACAACACAACTTAGAATCTCTGAGAATTACAGGGCTGGAGAGGAACCAGAACTGGACAATCGGAGAAAGGAAATGGAGAGAAAAAGACTGGATCAACAAACTACAAACTGCTTTCCCACTGGGCCTAAACATTAGGAACTCCACGATAGACCTACACTAGAAAAAGAGATTTGAAACAAACAAAAAAACAGAAAAATAACTCCAAAAACAGTCAGATGGCCCGTGCACCTTTCTTTCCCTGGAAAACCAACCAAGTGTAGGTTTCTCAGGGAAACAAAGTTCCTACCTAACCCTAACCCTAACCCTATACTGCAATGCTTTCTTTTTTCAGCAGGGGACGCTATATATATATTTATATACATGCAGGCTGTTTGAAATGTCCTTGCCCATTGCAAGGTACACAGTGCATCACTGTATAGAAATGTGTATTGTAAAAGTAATGTATATTAGGGCACTTCAATCACATGAACCCCCTGCTGGGGAAAGTGCAGTAGTGCATGTGGAGGTAATTTCTTATCTATTACTTTATAATGTAAATGTTTAAATTGAAACATGAACATTTTAAATATCTGGAGACATATTGTATAATAAAAAGTGTAGAAACTGTCACTTCACCAGTGTCAGTACTGAGTTAAGGAATAAATGATCAGAAAAATAACATAAGAACATAAGAAAGTTTACAAACGAGAGGAGGCCATTGGCCCATCTTGCTCGTTTGGTTGTTAGTAGCTTATTGATCCCAGAATCTCATCAAGCAGCTTCTTGAAGGATCCCAGGGTGTCAGCTTCAACAGCATTACTGGGGAGTTGATTCCAGACCCTCACAATTCTCTGTGTAAAAAAGTGCCTCCTATTTTCTGTTCTGAATGCCCCTTTTTCTAAACTCCATTTGTGACCCCTGGTCTTTGTTTCTTTTTTCAGGCTGAAAAAGTCCCTTGGGGCGACACTGTCAATACCTTTTAGAATTTTGAATGCTTGAATTAGGTCGCCACGTAGTCTTCTTTGTTCAAGACTGAACAGATTCAATTCTTTTAGCCTGGCTGCATATGACATGCCTTTTAAGCCCGGAATAATTCTGGTTGCTCTTCTTTGCACTCTTTCTAGAGCAGCAATATCTTTTTTATAGCGAGGTGACCAGAACTGCACACAATATTCAAGATGAGGTCTTACTAGTGCATTGTACAGTTTTAACATTACTTCCCTTGATTTAAATTCAACACTATTCACAATGTATCCGTGCATCTTGTTAGCCTTTTTTTATAGTTTCCCCACATTGTCTAGATGGAGACATTTCTGAGTCAACAAAATCTCCTGGGTCTTTTTCATAGATTTCTTCTCCAATTTCAGTATCTCCCATATGATATTTATAATGTACATTTTTATTTCCTGCGTGCAGTACCTTACACTTTTCTCTATTAAATGTCATTTGCCATGTGTCTGCCCAGTTCTGAATCTTGTCTAGATCATTTTGAATGACCTTTGCTGCTGCAACAGTGTTTGCCACTCCTCCTACTTTTGTGTCATCTGCAAATTTAACAAGTTTGCTTACTATACCAGAATCTAAATCATTAATGTAGATTAGGAATAGCAGAGGACCTAATATTGATCCCTGTGGTACACTGCTGGTTACCACACTCCATTCTGAGGTTTTTCCTCTAATCAGTACTTTCTGTTTTCTTCATGTTAACCACTCCCTAATCCATGTACATGTGTTTCCTTGAATCTCAACTGCGTTCAGTTTGAGAATTAATCTTTTGTGCGGGACTTTGTCAAAAGCTTTCTGGAAATCTAAATAAACCATGTCATATGCTTTGCAATTATCCATTATCGATGTTGCATCCTCAAAAAAATCAAGCAAGTTAGTTAGACACGATCTCCCTTTCCTAAAACCATGTTGACTGTCTCCCAGGACCCTGTTACCATATAGGTAATTTTCCATTTTGGATCTTATTATAGTTTCCATAAGTTTGCATATAATAGAAGTCAGGCTTACTGGTCTGTAGTTACCTGGTTCAGTTTTGTTTCCCTTTTTGTGGATCGGTATTACGTTTGCAATTTTCCAGTCTGTCGGTACCACCCCTGTGTCAAGAGACTGCTGCATGATCTTGGTTAGCGGTTTGTAAATAACTTCTTTCATTTCTTTGAGTACTACTGGGAGGATCTCATCCGGCCCAGGGGATTTGTTTATTTTAAGAGCTCCTAGTCCCTTTAACACTTCTGCCTCAGTTATGCTAAAGTTATTTAAAACTGGATAGGAACTGGATGACATGTGGAGCATGTTGTCAGTATCTTCCTTTGTAAAAACTTGTGATAAGTAATCATTTAATATATTTGCTATTTTTTTTTCTTCATCTACGAAAGCAAACATGCAACATTCTAAATGACTGTTTTTTAAAGTTATTTTTCCAGAGTTTTAGCCTGATGAAGACATCGATAAAGACTGACCAAGTTTATTGTCCCTTCCTGTCCGCTCAGGCAGTGCAGCTGGTTTCTATTGTGTGAGCTGTTTGCACAGTGTATGCAGTGAGCTCAGCTCTGAATCTTTTACTGGAAGAAGAGCATGCTGTGAGTGGATAAGCAGCATCCCACAAGACTGCGCTTGGGTTCCCTTGAAACAGTGGAGACTCACTGGGGAGAGGGAGAGGGGTACGGGGAGTGGGGGCACGAAGTGAGGGAGAGGGATATGGGGAGAGAGAAAGGGGAACAGGGAGAGGGAGGGAGATGGGCACAGGGGAACGGGAGGAGGAGTGGGAACAGAGAGGGGTATGGGGAGAGGGAGAGCTAGACGGGGCACGGGAAGAGGGAACGGGGAGAGGTTAGGGTGAGGAGGTACGGGAAGAGGGGGGAACGGGGGAGGGGGTACAGGGAGCTAGCTGTCTCTGCTGGAGTGACTGCACACATAGTTTGGGGTAGGGCGGAGGGGAGAGTCAGTAACACCCTATCAAACCAGGTACTGCTTGTCATGTGAATGGTGTGTGGTTTCAATGTGCTTGCTGTGTGAATGGCATATGATTGCCATGTGTTTACTGTGCGAATAGCATGTGCTTGCTTTGTGATTGCCATGTGGTTCGCGTGTGCTTGCTGCGTGTGGCATATGGCATGTGGCGTGTGAATGCCATGTACTTGTTGTGTGAATGGCGTGTTGTTGGCATGTTGTTGCTATATGAATGGTGTGTGCTTGCTTTGTGTGGTGTGAATGACGTGTACTTCAGCCCATTGACAATGTCCTTGGTCTTCTCAAAGTAGATCTCATTCAGAGTGCTGCAGATCTTAATCTCCATGTCCATGGGAATGGAAGCGTGTTAATGAGGACTGCTCTCAACCAATCAGAAACAGAGTCACACACACACCCCCACACAAACACAATCTCCTCTCACACCCTTACAGGAGACCCGAGAGAAATTCAGCAATAACAAAGACCCTGTCCTCCCTCCCTCCCCATAACACTCAGACACGACTCCTGTGACTGCAGCTGCGTTCGCAAGCACAGCTGCTGCGTTCTGAAAGGTTAATGTCACTTGCTCTGAAGCTTAGTGTTCTGATGGATTTAAACCGACTGCAGTGTGAGCGAGAAATTAGACTGCAATTCCACGTACCTCCATCAGGTGGCCGATGTTAGCAGTGTGAGGAGACGACTTGCTGATAGTCTCATCCTTCTCCATTTAAAACACGGAGCAGAAAAAAATCAGATTGGCAAGTCACCCCTGCAGAGCACAGAGCAGCAATTCCTAGCGCAGTTCCTTACAGTGACAGCAGAGGGCAGTTCTCTAGTCAGGTTTGTTGTGGAAATCGTGAAAGGAGTGGCCCAGCACCCATGGCAAGGTGAGCAAAAAAAAACAGTGTGTGTGTGTGTGTGTGTGTCCCCGCTATAAGACAAGGAGATCCAGTGGTCAGTACATTGACCAGGCAGGGGCTCCAGCGGTCAGTACAGTTACCAGGCAGGGGCTCCAGTGGTCAGTATTGTACCTGTCCGGTCAGGCTGCTCCCCATGGTGCCTGAGTCGGTCTTGGTGGTCTGTAGCGACAGCATGACTGTCGAGGTCAGCTTGTAGTGGGCAGTGCGGCTGTTTGACTTCTCCTGCGAGAGAGAGAGAGAGAGAGAGAGAGAGAGAGAGAGAGAGAGAGAGAGAGAGAGAGAGTTTACAGTTTGAAACATGACCGCAGACATGCAGGTACACAACCCACCCCTATACACTCCACTGCCCCATCACTCCAGCCCTTGATTTTCTTGGACCTGTCTCCCCTCTCCTCTGCATCTCCACCACGTGAATGGAGTCCCAGCAGCCCTTGATTTTCTTGGACCCGTCTCCCGCCTTCTTGATGACAATCATGCCTGCGAAACCGTGATCCCGATCCCCGTCAGTACCTGCAGACAAGATAAGACGAGACATTACAACACTGCGCAATGCAACCCCACACAATACAACACAGTGCAATAAAACCCATACAGAACACCACACCACCACCACGCAAGGACACGCCCCCCCCCCCCCCCCCCCCAGACAAATGGTTGGTTGAAAAGAATTGCGAGATATATGGGATCAAGTCTTAGAAGCAAAGGTATATTTCAAGGTTTTAAAACATTTCCCACAATTCTTTTCAATGTTCCATCCCTGCCTATTGGCTGAGCACCACAGAGCAAGTGTCACATTCATATTTCAAACTGCACAGATAGACACAGAGCATTTAGCTTATTTGTTTTTAAGCTACTGACTGTTGAACCAAATACTGTTTTGTTTTTATTTGTACCTGGCAGACTCTGGATTCAAGTTCAGTGCTGGGATGTCATTTCCTAAAATTATAATAAGCAACATTTCAGGTAAATATATAAAGAAAGAAGGCAGTGTATATTTTACCACTAGTACAAGAAGACCATGTACAGAATTAAAATGAATGGTCTATAGAATAATCTTTTTTTGTAACAATTTAATTGGTTTAAAAGCAAACAACATTATCCATAAACTAATGTTCACAGAAAATAAACATAAAAAGAGAATTTTGAGAAGTTGCCGTGAAGCCCTGTCGCTGCTGATTGATTGTTTCTATGTGCTTTGAAAGGGGAGTTTTGTCTTCCAGAATATCAGCATATAATCTGGGTGCTTTTGAAGGCGTGGATTTCCATAACAACTTTCTTGTTGAAGGCTGTCAAAAGAGGAGGCGCGGGTGGTTTTTAGTCTTGACAATACTCATCCATCCCCTCGCTGTGCTTCAAGATTGCTCTGGTTGTGTGTGTGTGTGTGTGTGTGTGTGTTCCTGTCTCTTCACAGGTCTGTGACAATGCTAATGCTCACTCTCGCTTGTCTCAATTGATAAGATGAAGTGTGTGTGTTCCTGTATTTTGACAGGTCTGTGAGGATGAAGATGTAGTTTCAGTGTTTAATGCTCATCCCCTTACCATCTGTGTGTTCTTGTATCTTGACAGGTCTGTGAGGATGTGAAGGTCTTCACAGTCTGAGCTCAGAGAAGCTCAACATACCTGTCAATCAACAGGGACTCCTTTACAAAGGCAAAGCACAGCACAGTTCAGCACTCAGTTAAAAGGCATGCATGTTATTCTATATATTTATATGTATTAACAGTAACACCTACAAAGTGTTTTCAATATTTTACCATCTTTGAGTTGCATGAAGTCTTTTAATGTGACTGGTCTTTAATCTCTCCTCTCTCTTATTTTAAATTATTTTCTGTTTTATATTTGTAATTAGAACAATTTGTAGATTTTATTTTTCACTTTGACATTATGGACTTTTTTTGTGTTCATCACTGGCAAAAACTCCTTACTAAATCCATTTTGATTCCATGTTGTAGCATGATAAAATGGGGAAAAGCCAAAGGGGGTGAATACTTCTGAGACACACTGATAAGGTACACACACGTTGATTTGAACTGCCTTACTGCATGATGGGAAGCAGTTCTCAGTGTTGGGTTGTCAGGGTCTCTGTCTTGTGGTTGATTTGAACTGTGTAGTGTCATTGCAGTTGTACTCAGTCAGGCAGGTTGAATACTTTCTCACTGCAGTTGTTCTAAGATAGTACAGAGCTGGAGATGATCTGCAGATAGTCTCCTACTAGCTGGTACTCATCTCAACACTACATTCACATGTTTGCTGCAATTGACAAATTTGATCTATAAACCCCTTATAAAATTAATACATTAACAGAGCAATAAATACAATGTTTATTTTTTTCAGACTTTATTGTTGTAAATCATGGCATTACAAAAAAAAAAAAAAAATGAAAGCAGTATCTGCTTTGTTTAAAAAGCAGTTTGAAAAGACATTGCCCTGCAGATGGGTCAGGGGTCTGCTGTGACACTGCAGAGCCCTCAGTCTTCAGACACTGCCCTGCAGATGGGTCAGGGGTCTGCTGCGACACTGCCCTGCAGATGGGTCAGGGGTCTGCTGCGACACTGCAGAGCCCTCAGTTTTCACCAGACACAAGCATGAAGGTCTGATGTTTTATCAAGCGATCACCTTTACAAAGGAAACTGTAATACAGAGATTTCACAAATGCAATATTTTTCTAATTTAAAATCCTTATAGGTCTAAAATAAACTTGAGTCTTGTAACCAACTAAAGGTTTGTAAAAGGAAAGCAAAGTGAGAAAAGCAGTGCTGTGCCTGGCTGGCACAAGCAAGCCCAGCAGAGACTGGCTTCCATCTCATCTAATGAATGTTTAAAAAAATAGCAAATAACAAATCTTGTGTTACACTGAACTTCCAGCCCACAGGAGAGCTATCACCCTGCACACACTGGTTGTGTGAAGTTACTGCACAGCACATTTTATTAAACAGGGTAAAAACCCTCAAAAGAGAACGTATCACCCCTGTAGTTTCTAGATTATGAACGGCATCTTTATAGAGTCCCGCTCAGTGCCCCTTGTCTTCTGCACACCCTAGAAAACAAACAGGACCCTGCGCTCCACGGCAAACCAACTTATCATTGAGAGATATCTCAAACTCATTTAAAGATATCTCTCATTGACTTCCAGATATCTTCAAATATTTAAAAGATACCTAAAATACATCTAGAGATATCTGAAACTGATTTCTAGCTTTAAATTAGATATCTAAAATTATTTCTAGATATCTCAAAAACACTGAGATAGCTTAAATAATTCAGATATCTGACATGCAATTTAAGATATCTCGAAATGACTTCCTGTTCATTTGGAGCTAGATATGAATGATGTGCAGTGGGGTGGGGCAGGGGTCACAGGGTCATGTGCAGTGGGATGGGGCAGTGTTGTTCACAGGGTCATGTGCAGTGGGATGGGGCAGGGGTCACAGGGTCATGTGCAGTGGGATGGGGCAGCGTTGTTCACAGGGTCATGTGCAGTGTGATGGGGCAGTGTTGTTCACAGGGTCATGTGCAGTGGGATGGGGCAGTGTTGTTCACAGGGTCATGTGCAGTGTGATGGGGCAGTGTTGTTCACAGGGTCATGTGCAGTGTGATGGGGCAGCGTTGTTCACAGGGTCATGTGCAGTGGGATGGGGCAGCGTTGTTCACAGGGTCATGTGCAGTGTGATGGGGCAGTGTTGTTCACAGGGTCATGTGCAGTGTGATGGGGCAGTGTTGTTCACAGGGTCATGTGCAGTGGGATGGGGCAGTGTTGTTCACAGGGTCATGTGCAGTGGGATGGGGCAGTGTTGTTCACAGGGTCATGTGCAGTGTGATGGGGCAGTGTTGTTCACAGGGTCATGTGCAGTGTGATGGGGCAGTGTTGTTCACAGGGTCATGTGCAGTGTGATGGGGCAGTGTTGTTCACAGGGTCATGTGCAGTGTGATGGGGCAGTGTTGTTCACAGGGTCATGTGCAGTGTGATGGGGCAGTGTTGTTCACAGGGTCATGTGCAGTGTGATGGGGCAGTGTTGTTCACAGGGTCATGTGCAGTGTGATGGGGCAGTGTTGTTCACAGGGTCATGTGCAGTGTGATGGGGCAGTGTTGTTCACAGGGTCATGTGCAGTGTGATGGGGCAGTGTTGTTCACAGGGTCATGTGCAGTGTGATGGGGCAGTGTTGTTCACAGGGTCATGTGCAGTGTGATGGGGCAGTGTTGTTCACAGGGTCATGTGCAGTGTGATGGGGCAGTGTTGTTCACAGGGTCATGTGCAGTGGGATGGGGCAGTGTTGTTCACAGGGTCATGTGCAGTGTGACGGGGCAGTGTTGTTCACAGGGTCATGTGCAGTGGGATGGGGCAGTGTTGTTCACAGGGTCATGTGCAGTGTGAGGGGGCAGTGTTGTTCACAGGGTCATGTGCAGTGTGATGGGGCAGTGTTGTTCACAGGGTCATGTGCAGTGTGATGGGGCAGTGTTGTTCACAGGGTCATGTGCAGTGTGATGGGGCAGTGTTGTTCACAGGGTCATGTGCAGTGTGATGGGGCAGTGTTGTTCACAGGGTCATGTGCAGTGTGAGGGGGCAGTGTTGTTCACAGGGTCATGTGCAGTGTGATGGGGCAGTGTTGTTCACAGGGTCATGTGCAGTGTGACGGGGCAGTGTTGTTCACAGGGTCATGTGCAGTGTGATGGGGCAGTGTTGTTCACAGGGTCATGTGCAGTGTGATGGGGCAGGGGTCACAGGGTCATGTACAGTGTGAGGGAACAGTGTTGTTCACAGGGTCATGTGCAGTGTGATGGGGCAGTGGTCGCTGCCCATGACCTTGGACCTGATCTTGCTGTCACAGAGGTTCTGCAGCAGGGCCTGGGACAGCACGTAGTAGTCAAGCCTCCAGCCCACATTCTTGCTGCGTGAGTTCATCATGTAGGTCCAGAAGGTGAAGGCACCTGGGCGCTCTGGGTAGAGATGGCGAAAGCTGTCCACGAAGCCCGCGGCCAGCAGAGCGCTGAAGCCCTGCCGCTCTTCGGGGGTGAAGCCGGGGCTCTTACGGTTGGTTTTGGGATTCTTCAGGTCGAGCTCCTGGTGGGCTACATTGAGATCCCCGCACAGGATGAGGGGCTTGCGCTGGTCTAACTCGGTGAGGTAGGCTCGGAAATCCACATCCCAGCCCTTGCGGTAGTCCAGCCGGACCAGGCCGCGGCCAGCGTTGGGAACGTAGGCCGTCACCAGGAAGTAGGAAGGGAACTCTGCCGTGATGACCCGGCCTTCCTTATCGTGCTCCTCCTTGCCTGCCCAAGAAACACAAAGACGTGAAACCCTCCCATGCAGCCAGACTGCCTGCATGTCCAACAAGAGGAGGAGGAGGCTGCTCAAACAGCCAGTCCTTCCTTTAACATGGCTATGAATATCGATGCACCTTCCTTCCTAGTTAAATAAAAGGTCAAAGTCAAAATGAAAAAAAAAAACCATTAAAGAATTGCACACGAAAGCAA
Source organism: Polyodon spathula (assembly GCF_017654505.1). NCBI lineage: Eukaryota > Metazoa > Chordata > Actinopteri > Acipenseriformes > Polyodontidae > Polyodon > Polyodon spathula. The sequence continues at coordinate 51,463,518 of NC_054541.1, read as the reverse complement.
TGCCTTCACCTTTATTTGCAATGACCACATAGTATCAATTATAAAGAAACAGCATCTTCTTGTCGTTTAGTTAAATACACAAGTATCTAACAGCCTTCCACATTGACTACCAATCAACAGTAATGAGAGAGTCTGGATTGAAAATAAAATGATCTTTAAACCTGCCATCAGCTGCCTTATTAAACCTGCTATTGTATCTGTGATAGTCCAGTCAGAGCTGCCTTATTAAACCTGCCACTGTATCTGTGATAGTCCAATCAGAGCTGCCTTATTAAACCTGCCACTGTATCTGTGATAGTCCAGTCAGAGCTGCCTTATTAAACCTGCCACTGTATCTGTGATAGTCCAGTCAGAGCTGCCTTATTAAACCTGCCACTGTATCTGTGATAGTCCAGTCAGAGCTGCCTTATTAAACCTGCCACTGTATCTGTGATAATCCAGTCAGAGCTGCCTTATTAAACCTGCTATTGTATCTGTGATAGTCCAGTCAGAGCTGCCTTATTAAACCTGCCACTGTATCTGTGATAGTCCAGTCAGCCCCACTTTATCGGGATGCATCGAGAGATGTAAAAATATCTCCATTAAACGAGAGGCATGTGAGAGGACCTTACACTTGCAGTCATCATTTACAACATACACAAGAGAGAAGTAGTATTTTTTTTTTACTGGTGTTTAATTTCTAAATGAAATGAAAGAATGAAATCACATCACATGATGAATACATGTTGCATGCATCTCGTTTGTTGATGTGTTACTTGGCTCACCAATTCCGAAGGTCACGTTGATGGGCTTGGTCTTGCAGAGCATGGCCACCCCACTGTAGCCCTCCTTCTCGTCAGAAGCAGCCCAGTACTTGTGTGGGTATTCAGGCATGTCTGTGATATCAGCAGGCAGAGCTTTCTCAGAACACTTTGTTTCCTGGAGGCAGATGATATCGGGGTCCTCCTCCCTCACCCACTGCAGAGACAAATACAGATCATTATCACTGGATTTCAGCAGCAATGCTGCACATAGAGTATGAAATGGAACCCCAGACTCACGTCGAGACCGTTCTTCTTGACCCAGGCGCGCAGCCCATCCACATTCCAGGAGCTGATTTTCAGATTGGCGGCTCGGCCGTCTGGGGTGCTCAGTTTATCTGGAGAGTCCTCGTACAGCACTGGGGCTTCCGGCTCCTTGACTGCTTTCCCTCCTGCCTTCTTACTGCGCTTAGCCTCTGAGCCTGCAGAGCACACACAGAGGAACAGACTTCATTGCAATCCCTCTCAAGAGTCTGCAGAGACACACACACACACACACACACACACACACACACACACACAGGAACAGACTTCATTGCAATCCCTCTCAAGAGTCTGCAGAGACGCACACACACACACACACACACACAGGAACAGACTTCATTGCAATCCCTCTCAAGAGTCTGCAGAGACACACACACACACACACACACACACACACACACACACACACAGGACCTTGTCTGAAATAACGTTAGGGAGAGTTCTCAGACTGGCGAGAGCGAGACACACACACACACACACACACACACAGGAACAGACTTCATTGCAATCCCTCTCAAGAGTCTGCAGAGACACACACACACACACACACACACACACAACACACACAACACAGGAACCTTTATCTGAAATAACGTTAGGGAGAGTTCTCTCTGCAGAGACGCACACACACACACACACACACACACACACACACACACACAGGAACAGACTTCATTGCAATCCCTCTCAAGAGTCTGCAGAGACACACACACACACACACACACACACACACACACACAGGGAACTTGCAATCCCTCTTAAATACGTCGTTACAGAGTCTTCAGAGACGCACACACGTGTGTGCTCTCAAGTCTGCAGAGAGAAACACACACACACACACACAGGAACAGACTTCATTGCAATCCCTCTCAAGAGTCTGCACACACACACACACACACACACAGGAACAATCCCTCTCAAGAGTCTGCAGACACACACACACACACACAGGAACAGACTTCATTGCAATCCCTCTCAATGAAGAGTTCTGTATACTGTTCTGAGCTAGTGCCTGCTATAGAAGTGATGGGAGGTGTTTTCTTATTGGTGACTACAGGTTACAGTACACACCGCAGCACAGGCCCATGAGAAAATAGGTGTGACAAGCTGGTTTTAGTGGCGACATCAGACCAGAAATGAACACACACAGCACTGCAAGGGAATATGGCGAGTGAAATGCGCTGCTGCACTGTTTAATGAACAAACGGAAAATAAAAGTCTGCACAAACAAAAAACACTTTGTAAAATAAAACGACACAGTAGCCAAAACAAACAGACAAACAGTGGGCAAACAAGCAAGTATCGTGCTGGTTGAAAGCCAGCACGTAGCAATTGTTAAGCGAGTGGAAGCGACAGCGAGTGGGAGAAGTACAGCGTGGAAAAGTACAGAGCAGTTTCGAAGCAGAAAGGAGAAATTGCATCTTGAATTGCTTTAATCAGAAAACAGAGGACATTGGGGAAACACAGCCGCGTGTGTTTTTCTGATAACAAACAAGCTGAAACTCGGAGCAGCTGATTCAAATTCAGCGCCGTTTTGAGACACGGGCGAGGGGAGGAGCCGACAGCACAGCAGAACAACGCAGTTAAACGAGGCAGTCTTCCCAGCGACAGCGAGTGGAAGCGACAGCGAGTGGGAGAAGTACAGCGTGGAAAAGTACAGAGCAGTTTAGAAGCAGAAAGGAGAAATTGCATCTTGAATTGCTTTAATCAGAAAACAGAGGACATTGGGGAAACACAGCCGCGTGTGTTTTTCTGATAACAAACAAGCTGAAACTCGGAGCAGCTGATTCAAATTCAGCGCCGTTTTGAGACACGGGCGAGGGGAGGAGCCGACAGCACAGCAGAACAACGCAGTTAAACGAGGCAGTCTTCCCAGCGACAGCGAGTGGAAGCGACAGCGAGTGGGAGAAGTACAGCGTGGAAAAGTACAGAGCAGTTTCGAAGCATTGCATCTTGAATTGCTTTAAAGAAAACAGAGGTTGACGGCGTGTGCTGAGAAGCTGAAACTCGGAAACTTCAAAAAAAAAAAAAAAAACCCTCAACATGGTCTTCAAGCCAGTAATCTGTGACACCTGCTTGATGTGGGAAATCCGAGAAAACCCAGCGGAGCTAAACCAAGTGTGCGTAAAGTGCCGCGCGATCCAGGATTTGCATAAACTAGTAAGCATGCTAGAAATGGAGCTGGAAGAAGTGAGACAGCAACAGGATCTTGAGGAACTGGCACACCCACAATTCATGGAAGTCTGCATCACCCCTAACAGACTGAAAGCCACCAGGGAGATAGAAGGTCAGAACAGCTGGGTTCAGGTAGGCAGAAGCAGGGAAAAAAAGAAACTTCGTCAAACACAACCACCAGAAATCAAAACAACCAACAAATTTGAGTCACTTCAGAATTTTGATGAGCAGAACCAACAACAAGAGAATGAAAGGAACAACATCCAGGACCCCATTGACAGTGGTGACCAGACAGCAAAAAGAAGGGAGGTCATGATTGTTGGGGACTCCATATTGAGAAACACAGCAAGTTCAATTCGCAGTTTGGACCCCCTTACTACAACAGTGTGCTGCCTTCCGGGAGCCTCGGTCAAGCACATCACTGAGAACGTGGACAGGCTCCTAGAACGAACAGGAGACGACCCGGTAGTAGTCGTCCACATCGGTACAAACAACATTGGAAGAGACAGACCAAAATCCCTGCAAAACAAATTCAGAGAGCTAGGAAGGAAATTAAAAGAGAAAACCAAAACTGTGGTATTTTCTGGTATACTACCCGCACCTTGCAAAGGACCATATGGACAGCTGGAAATAATAAATCAAAACCAATGGTTGAAGACGTGGTGCACACGGGAAGGCTTCACCTATCTTGATCATTGGACCACTTTCTACAACGAGGACTATCTGTATAGACGGGATGGACTGCATTTAAATAACAAGGGAACTAGTCTACTTGGAGAAAAGATCCTCGAGCAGGTTCGGAAGCATTTAAACTAGAAAGGAAGGGGGGAGAAATCAACAAAAAAACAGAAGGGAGACCGCATCAAAACAAGAACAACAACTCAGGTAAGACAACCATTAAATGTGTTTATCTAAATGCTAGAAGTATCAGAAACAAAATTCTAGAACTTGAAGCTACTGCACTAACAGGTAACTATGATGTGATAGGTGTTACAGAAACGTGGTTGTCTGAGAGTGATGGGGACGAATATAATATTTGTGGGTATACACTGTATAGGAAAGACAGGCAGGACAGAAGAGGAGGAGGGGTAGCGCTATACATAAGAAACAGTCTTGAAGCCCAGGTGTTAAACCTGGACAAAGAAAATAAAACCGAATCAATATGGGTCAGAATAACAGACAAAAATTCAAAAGGCATAATAATAGGAGCATGCTATAGACCGCCAGATTCAGACGGTGAGCAAAATAATCTGTTATACAATGACATTAGAAATGTGTGTAGCAAAGGAGAAGCCATACTAATGGGGGATTTCAACTTCCCCCAAATAAAATGGGAAAACCCGGTGGGTAGCACGAAGGATGAAATAGAAATGGTGGAAATGACAAATGACTGCTTCCTAACACAATTTGTCAAGGCACCCACTAGAGGGGAGGCATGCCTTGATTTAGTCTTTTCAAATAACGAAGATAGAATAACTAAAACAGAGGTCAGAGAACCACTGGCAAACTCAGACCACAACATGGTCTCATTTGAAGTGTTTTTTAAATCCCCAAAAGTAAAGACTAAAGCTAAGGTTTACAATTTTAGAAAAGCAAACTATGAAGGTATGAAACAGAGACTAACAGAAGTAGATTGGAGTAAAATAGAGAAAACACCCACAGAAGAAGGATGGTTGTTCTTCAAAAATGTAGTACTAGAGGCGCAAAACAATTATATCCCTAAAGTAGACAAATCTAAATGTAAAACTAAATTGCCAAAATGGTTTAATAGATCAATTAAAAAAAATATTCAGCGAAAAAAGGCACTTTACAGAGCATTAAAAAAGGACCAAAAAGAAAGTACACAGAAAGAGTACACAGAACTGCAAATGCAAGTCAAAAAGGAAGTTAGAAAGGCCAAGAGAGAAATAGAAATGAACATTGCTAAGGGAGCTAAAACCAATTCCAAAATGTTTTTCCAATATTACAACAGCAAGAGAACATTCAAAGAGGAGATTAAATGTTTAAGAGATACAAATGGCAAAATCGTAGAGGAAGAAAAAAAAATAGCAAATATGTTAAATGATTACTTTTCACAAGTTTTTACAAAAGGAAGATACTGACAACATGCCCCACATGTCATCCAGTTCCTATCCAGTTTTAAATAACTTTAGCATAACTGAGGCAGAAGTGTTAAAGGGACTAGGAGCTCTTAAAATAAACAAATCCCCTGGGCCGGATGAGATCCTCCCAGTAGTACTCAAAGAAATGAAAGAAGTAATTTACAAACCGCTAACCAAGATCATGCAGCAGTCTCTTGACACAGGGGTGGTACCGACAGACTGGAAAATTGCAAACGTAATACCGATCCACAAAAAGGGAAACAAAACTGAACCAGGTAACTACAGACCAGTAAGCCTGACTTCTATTATATGCAAACTTATGGAAACTATAATAAGATCCAAAATGGAAAATTACCTATATGGTAACAGGGTACTGGGAGACAGTCAACATGGTTTTAGGAAAGGGAGATCGTGTCTAACTAACTTGCTTGATTTTTTTGAGGATGCAACATCGATAATGGATAATTGCAAAGCATATGACATGGTTTATTTAGATTTCCAGAAAGCTTTTGACAAAGTCCCGCACAAAAGATTAATTCTCAAACTGAACGCAGTTGGGATTCAAGGAAACACATGTACATGGATTAGGGAGTGGTTAACATGTAGAAAACAGAAAGTACTGATTAGAGGAAAAACCTCAGAATGGAGTGTGGTAACCAGCGGTGTACCACAGGGATCAGTATTAGGTCCTCTGCTATTCCTAATCTACATTAATGATTTAGATTCTGGTATAGTAAGCAAACTTGTTAAATTTGCAGACGACACAAAAGTAGGAGGAGTGGCAAACACTGTTGCAGCAGCAAAGGTCATTCAAAATGATCTAGACAAGATTCAGAACTGGGCAGACACATGGCAAATGACATTTAATAGAGAAAAGTGTAAGGTACTGCACGCAGGAAATAAAAATGTACATTATAAATATCATATGGGAGATATTGAAATTGGAGAAGGAATCTATGAAAAAGACCTAGGAGTTTTTGTTGACTCAGAAATGTCTTCATCTAGGCAATGTGGGGAAGCTATAAAAAAGGCTAACAAGATACTCGGATACATTGTGAAAAGTGTTGAATTTAAATCAAGGGAAGTAATGTTAAAACTGTACAATGCACTTGTAAGACCTCATCTTGAATATTGTGTTCAGTTCTGGTCACCTCGCTATAAAAAAGATATTGCTGCTCTAGAAAGAGTGCAAAGAAGAGCGACCAGAATTATTCCGGGCTTAAAAGGCATGTCATATGCAGACAGGCTAAAAGAATTGAATCTGTTCAGTCTTGAACAAAGAAGACTACGTGGCGACCTAATTCAAGCATTCAAAATTCTAAAAGGTATTGACAGTGTCGACCCAAGGGACTTTTTCAGCCTGAAAAAAGAAACAAGGACCAGGGGTCACAAATGGAGTTTAGAAAAAGGGGCATTCAGAACAGAAAATAGGAGACACTTTTTTACACAGAGAATTGTGAGGGTCTGGAATCAACTCCCCAGTAATGTTGTTGAAGCTGACACCCTGGGATCCTTCAAGAAGCTGCTTGATGAGATTTTGGGATCAATAAGCTACTAACAACCAAACGAGCAAGATGGGCCGAATGGCCTCCTCTCGTTTGTAAACTTTCTTATGTTCTTATGTTCTTAATCCTTCGATTATTCTCCTCTCTCTCTCCCGTTCTCCCATTTATGCAGCTATACCAAGCCTCGATTGCTAATCAATCATTCAATTGGAGTCTTGGTACAACTGCATGTGAATTAATTTAGTGCAATTTCCCTTACTTAATATTAGTCTCTTTTCAGAAAAGAACACCAGTATAGCTCTGCTAGTCCACATGCGTAGCAAACCCCTAATCAATTCTCAATCCATGTTTTCCAACACACATATTATTACATTTTACCTGCATGTGAAGTGCTGTGCAATCCTCGTGCCTAAATACAAATATACATTTTAAACCACTTGTGTTACACGGACCCATTTATATCCCATGTACCAATGACTATACACCAACATTAACACACAACATGCAACATATAAACATAAATATGAACAGGGACGGGCACACTGCCACAGTCGGCTATCATGACTTGCACCCACACCATGTGCACAGTGTAATGAGAACCCTGTGCTTTCCAAGATATACCCTGCCCAATGGGAATGCAATCCTGTGCAAGAGAACACTTCGCGGGTCACAAAACATCTCTGTGAATTTCCGGAACAAAATCAAGTAGCTAACCTACCCAGCCAGCAGCTTCACTCAGTGTTAAACAGTCCTTACCGGACTGAATCCACATGAATACATACAATACAAACACCCCCTTTGTATGCTTAGATTTCACTGTTTAGAGCCATAATCCACAAGAAGATAGAAACTAGACTTGATTTTAGTCCTGAAACACGCATTGTGCACTGTGTTAATAGTTAATAACTTCAGTATAAAGAAAAGACCAGGGTCTGCAAGATGGAAATGTGGCCGACAAGCGAGAGTCAAACATGAAACACTTACTGTGGAGGTTGTTACGCCTTGGAACTGCTACTGAACTGCCACAGAACTAATACAGAACTAGCATGTTTGCACAAATGAACTTGTACTGAGCTTTACTGAAGACTGCAGTTGTTGTTTCAGGAAGACAGGACAACTGGACCCATGTTTTGCTGATAGCTAAAATCACAAGCATCCCTTAATAATACTGCTGTCTCAATGGATCAGGGCACTGTTCTGCAATGCTGCTGTCTCAATGGATCAGGGCAGTGTTCTGCAATGCTGCTGTCTCAATGGATCAGGGCAGTGTTCTGCAATGCTGCTGTCTCAATGGATCAGGGCAGTGTTCTGCAATGCTGCTGTCTCAATGGATCAGGGCAGTGTTCTGCAATGCTGCTGTCTCAAATGGAGTGTTCTGCAATGCTGCTGCAATGGATCAGGGCAGTGTTCTGCAATGCTGCTGTCTCAATGGATCAGGGCAGTGTTCTGCAATGCTGCTGTCTTAATGGATCAGGGCAGTGTTCTGCAATGCTGCTGTCTCAATGGATCAGGGCAGTGTTCTGCAATGCTGCTGTCTTAATGGATCAGGGCAGTGTTCTGCAATGCTGCTGTCTCAATGGATCAGGGCAGTGTTCTGCAATGCTGCTGTCTCAATGGATCAGGGCAGTGTTCTGCAATGCTGCCTGTCTTAATGGATCAGGGCAGTGTTCTGCAATGCTGCTGTCTCAATGGATCAGGGCAGTGTTCTGCAATGCTGCTGTCTCAATGGATCAGGGCAGTGTTCTGCAATGCTGCTGTCTCAATGGATCAGGGCAGTGTTCTGCAATGCTGCTGTCTTAATGGATCAGGGCAGTGTTCTGCAATGCTGCTGTCTCAATGGATCAGGGCAGTGTTCTGCAATGCTGCTGTCTCAATGGATCAAGGCAGTGTTCTGCAATGCTGCTGTCTTAATGGATCAGGGCAGTGTTCTGCAATGCTGCTGTCTCAATGGATCAGGGCAGTGTTCTGCAATGCTGCTGTCTCAATGGATCAGGGCAGTGTTCTGCAATGCTGCTGTCTCAATGGATCAAGGCAGTGTTCTGCAATGCTGCTGTCTCAATGGATCAGGGCAGTGTTCTGCAATGCTGCTGTCTCAATGGATCAGGGCAGTGTTCTGCAATGCTGCTGTCTCAATGGATCAGGGCAGTGTTCTGCAATGCTGCTGTCTTAATGGATCAGGGCAGTGTTCTGCAATGCTGCTGTCTCAATGGATCAGGGCAGTGTTCTGCAATGCTGCTGTCTTAATGGATCAGGGCAGTGTTCTGCAATGCTGCTGTCTCAATGGATCAGGGCAGTGTTCTGCAATGCTGCTGTCTTAATGGATCAGGGCAGTGTTCTGCAATGCTGCTGTCTCAATGGATCAGGGCAGTGTTCTGCAATGCTGCTGTCTCAATGGATCAGGGCAGTGTTCTGCAATGCTGCTGTCTCAATGGATCAAGGCAGTGTTCTGCAATGCTGCTGTCTCAATGGATCAGGGCAGTGTTCTGCAATGCTGCTGTCTCAATGGATCAGGGCAGTGTTCTGCAATGCTGCTGTCTCAATGGATCAGGGCAGTGTTCTGCAATGCTGCTGTCTCAATGGATCAGGGCAGTGTTCTGCAATGCTGCTGTCTCAATGGATCAAGGCAGTGTTCTGCAATGCTGCTGTCTTAATGGATCAAGGCAGTGTTCTGCAATGCTGCTGTCTCAATGGATCAGGGCAGTGTTCTGCAATGCTGCTGTCTTAATGGATCAAGGCAGTGTTCTGCAATGCTGCTGTCTCAAAGGATCAAGGCAGTGTTCTGCAATGCTGCTGTCTCAATGGATGGCAGTGATCTGCAATGCTGCTGTCTCAATGGATCAAGGCAGTGCTCTGCAATGCTGCTGTCTCAATGGATCAAGGCAGTGTTCTGCAATGCTGCTGTCTTAATGGATCAAGGCAGTGTTCTGCAATGCTGCTGTCTTAATGGATCAAGGCAGTGTTCTGCAATGCTGCTGTCTCAATGGATCAGGGCAGTGTTCTGCAATGCTGCTGTCTCAAATGGCAGTGTTCTCAATGCTGCTGCAATGGTCAGGGCAGTGTTCTGCAATGCTGCTGTTTCAATGGATCAGGGCAGTGTTCTGCAATGCTGCTGTCTCAATGGATCAGGGCAGTGTTCTGCAATGCTGCTGTCTCAATGGATCAGGGCAGTGTTCTGCAATGCTGCTGTCTTAATGGATCAGGGCAGTGTTCTGCAATGCTGCTGTCTCAATGGATCAGGGCAGTGTTCTGCAATGCTGCTGTCTCAATGGATCAGGGCAGTGTTCTGCAATGCTGCTGTCTCAATGGATCAGGGCAGTGTTCTGCAATGCTGCTGTCTCAATGGATCAGGGCAGTGTTCTGCAATGCTGCTGTCTCAATGGATCAAGGCAGTGTTCTGCAATGCTGCTGTCTCAATGGATCAAGGCAGTGTTCTGCAATGCTGCTGTCTCAATGGATCAAGGCAGTGCTCTGCAATGCTGCTGTCTCAATGGATCAGGGCAGTGTTCTGCAATGCTGCTGTCTCAATGGATCAAGGCAGTGTTCTGCAATGCTGCTGTCTCAATGGATCAAGGCAGTGTTCTGCAATGCTGCTGTCTCAATGGATCAAGGCAGTGTTCTGCAATGCTGCTGTCTCAATGGATCAGGGCAGTGTTCTGCAATGCTGCTCTCTCAATGGATCAAGGCAGTGTTCTGCAATGCTGCTGTCTCAATGGATCAGGGCAGTGTTCTGCAATGCTGCTGTCTCAATGGATCAGGGCAGTGTTCCGCAGATGATGGCTGGGTTTGGGAGCAACACCCAGTTAATTAATTCCAGGATTTATGAATAATAAAAACATATTTAAAAAAAAATGAAAGCAAATGGCCGACAGCACTCCTTTCCGCACTGTGCCTGTCATGCAGCAAGTACAGACCTGCTCCGTTATCTGGCTCTGCATCCTCCACTCTCGCGTCCTTCTTGGCTCTTTTCGACATGTTGAACTTCACTCTTCCACGACACACCGCAACAAAACAGACTCGTGTTCCTCACACCTGCAATGCAATGGAGAGTCGGCCGCTAGCTGAATCCTCTGATCGACTGCCAGTATCACAGTATCTACTGAACAACAAACAAATATATAGGCACGGCACCTCCAGTATATCTTATCCACACTACCCCTAACCCTACACAACAAACAAACATATAGGCACATTTTTAACAAACGAAATGTGTTTTTAAAAGTATCCAGTAGGTGGCAGATGGATCAAACTACACAACAAGAAGCGCCGAGTCTAAATGCAGGCACCCACCCCAGCCTTGCTGAATAACACGCTTCAGAATTGGCGCTGGGATAAACTGATGTTGATCTGCTCTGTATTTAAAACGGCCCGACAGCAAAGAACTAACAATGCTAGTTTACTTAAGATGGAACTTTACACAACTGAAACTCCGATTTCCAGAGTTCGTAAAATGATGTTACACTTTTTGTAAAGTCTATGATTATTTGTGACTGGTTATTTCTAAAAATAAACTAAATGAGGGAGTAGCATATTCAAGTCACACAATGTACTCACAAATAAAGAAGCGCTGGGGCTGAACGGTGAACGCACTACTTTCACTGCCTTGCTTGAGATTAGCGAGCACGCTTACGAAAATGCTGGGATCGAGAGACTCACAAAACTATATTGTAGGGGCAGTATTTGAGTTAGGTTTAGAGTACTCGCAGCTCTATTTTAGTACGATTCCAACATGGCTGCTTCCCGGGCCGCTTTATAATCTAGGACAAATATGCAGATGTTTATTTTACAAATCGATAAAATAAAAATACGTTTATGGTGCAGCATGAAAAATCAAGCACGTAATTTAGGAACATGTACGAACATCTCTTGAAATACATAAACGTGCACATACCTTCTATCGCTAAAGCACTCACACTCCCTCAGACAGACAATCCGAAATCCACACAACAAAGCAATGCGAGGTGGCCATGAGAGTCGCCTGTAGGCTGCCCGAAAATCAGCCTGAAAGAACTACAGCATGATTAGTAACAATCATAAACACACCAATGCTTAAATCAGCCATCATAACACGAAATATCACCTGAATACTCACATAAAAAACACAGTGTTTCACCGGACCTGTCGGGCAAGTTGATTGTAAACTTTCGAGTACGTCATTAATCTGGACAGCTGTAATCGTCACACCTGGTCCTACGCTGGAATACGGGGATACAGTGTGGCTATGTGAGTGCTTGTTTAGAGTCTGCGCAGACCCAAAAATTAATCGTCAGGTAATTCAAACATGGTTACATTAATAAAAACACATTTTGTGAGATATTCTCAAGTTCTCGCTAGGGTGATCCAACCTGGCGCATTGTTGAGTATATATAATGTCAATCAATGTGCAGCCTCGCTACGAGAATCAACATGTTAATACCAGTCGCTTTTGACATTGGAAAATCAAACTGAAAACTCTGGCTCACATTTAAGAGATAGAAATCAAGTTTATCCTGAGAGTATGACGTGTGTTCTGGCCCTGCCCACAAGTGTTGAAGTGCATTTCACTATATCATGCAAACAGCAATAATAACAATGTAACATGACTTGCAGTAACACATATTCTTTATAGGAGGGCACTGCTCATATAGAATGCCCGCTGGAGGGAATGTGGGATTAGGAGCTCTTTCTAAATTTACAAGTCGTTTGCTAAGGATTATTTTGCCAGTTCCACAGGGAGAATGTCCTTTAGAGTAGAATCCATTCTAATCCTGCTTTCTTAATGGAGAGGGTATTCCTGTCTAGGTGTGAAGGGAAAGTGAATGTAAAATGTGTTGTGTTTCTCCTTTCCGCTGTTTTTTTTTTTTCTTGCAGTTGCAGCCATGACGATAGTGATCAGCTTTGAAGGCAGTGCAAACAAGATCGGTGTGGGGATAGTGCAAGATGGAGTGGTGCTGTCCAATCCCAGGCACACATACATCACCCCACCTGGGCAAGGCAGGTTCTCAGTCTACTGGCCTCTGATAGTGCAATGTTATAGAGGCACAATCTGGATTCCAAGTGAGCATCCCCAGGGTGTGATTCCTATGTGCTTTCACATCCCCCAGCAGCGTGGCGAAGTAGGGCTGCACTGTGAATGAGGCACGGCCCTCTAGGGAGAGTAGGACTGTAGATTCGAATTTACAAAGTGCTGCCTCACTGTGTGCAGGTGCCCGCAATGCTAAAGCAGTCTGCCAGGTTTAAAGGGTTTATAAACCTCAGATCTTCCCCAGATCAGGCTTCTTACTGTCTTCCCCCCCTCCCCAGGGTTCCTGCCCAGTGAGACTGCGAAGTACCACCGTGCCTGTGTCCTCTCTGTCCTGAAGGAGGCACTGCTGCAAGCTGGGATCCAGCCCGCCGACATTGACTGCGTGGCATTCACCAAGGGTAGGGTCAGTGCTGGACTGTGTGCAGTACACCAAGGGGAGGGTCAGTGCTGGATTGAGTGCAGTACACCAAGGGGAGGGTCTGTGCTGGACTGAGTGCAGTACACCAAGGGGAGGGTCAGTGCTGGACTATGTGCAGTACACCAAGGGGAGGGTCAGTGCTGGACTGCGTGCAGTACACCAAGGGGAGGGTCAGTGCTGGACTGAGTGCAGTACACCAAGGGGAGGGTCAGTGCTGGACTGTGTGCAGTACACCAAGGGGAGGGTCAGTGCTGGACTGAGTGCAGTACACCAAGGGGAGGGTCAGTGCTGGACTGAGTGCAGTACACCAAGGGGAGGGTCAGTGCTGGACTGCGTGCAGTACACCAAGGGGAGGGTCAGTGCTGGACTGAGTGCAGTACACCAAGGGGAGGGTCAGTGCTGGACTATGTGCAGTACACCAAAGGGGAGGGTCAGTGCTGGACTGCGTGCAGTATACCAAGGGGAGGGTCAGTGCTAGACTGCGTGCAGTACACCAAGGGGAGGGTCAGTGCTGGACTATGTGCAGTACACCAAGGGGAGGGTCAGTGCTGGACTGAGTGCAGTACACCAAGGGGAGGGTCAGTGCTGGACTGCGTGCAGTACACCAAGGGGAGGGTCAGTGCTGGACTGAGTGCAGTACACCAAGGGGAGGGTCAGTGCTGGACTGCGTGCAGTACACCAAGGGGAGGGTCAGTGCTGGACTGAGTGCAGTACACCAAGGGGAGGGTCAGTGCTGGACTGCGTGCAGTAACCGAGGGGAGCTGTGGCATGGCAATGACCTGACTGGAGGGACCAGTTCATACAGTACACACAGGGGCAGGAAGAGCTCTGGAAGAAGCCACTACTGGGTGTCAATCACTGCATCGGCCACATTGAGATGGGGCGCCTCATCACTGGGGCAGCCAACCCCACTGTGCTCTACTTGAGCGGTGGAAACGCACAGGCAAGGAGACATGCTGCGACTGCTGCCTCTATCAGGGGCAGTGTGCTGGACTGGGAGCCTGTAGTTCTACCTTTAGGATTGAGTGGGTGATAAACACAGCAGCAGAGGAGTGACACTGTCAGATCAGACTGAGAGAAGAGCCTTATGCTTCTGATCTAGTATAGTGCGCACAGCAAGTATAATAGAAAGTGTGAGCAGGCTTTCAGACTGCATGGTATGTGGTATGAACCAGAGAGATCATGGAAACAGTTTTGCTGTAGATATTAAATAACTTTGCATGCTTGTTTTCAATTGGGATTACTAGAATCCTTCACTTTATTTTTATTGAGTTTAACAGAACACACATATATTTAGTTTGATCTCCCATGGAAAGGATAGACTGCCGTATTATCTGAATGAACTCATGCTGTAAGTGTTCTGGGTACTGTGACAGTTACAACTTGCTCTTGTCCTGTCCATATTCTGAGCGGCGATAACGGATATGTAGAGAGGCAATAGATATTGCTGTAGGAAACTGTCTGGACAGATTTGCACGAGTCATTAAGGTAAGTTCATTGCCCCTCCTCCACCCCCTTCTCATTGCCTCTCCTCCTCCACCTGCCTTCTGATTGCCTCTACTCCTCCACCCCCCTTCTCATTGCCCCTCCTCCACCCCTTCTCATTGCCTCTCTTCCTCCACCCCCCTTTTCTCATTGCCCTTCCTCCACCACCCCCTTCTCATTGCCCTCCTCCTCTACCTCCCTTCTCATTGCCCCTCCTCCAGTCCTTCTCATTGCTGCTCCAGCTCCCTTCTCATTACCCCTCCTCCTTCACTTCCCTCTCATTGCCCCTCCTCCACCTCCCTTCTCATTGCCCCTCCTCCACCTCCCTTCTCATTACCCCTCCTCCACCCCTTCTCATTACCCCTCCTCCTCCACTTCCCTCTCATTGCCCCTCCTCCACTTCCCTCTCATTGCCCCTCCACCTCCCTTCTCATTACCCCTCCTCCACCCCTTCTCATTGCACCTCCTCCTCCACTTCCCTTTCATTGCCCCTCCTCCTTCACCTCCCTTCTCATTGCCCTCTTCCTCTACCCCCCTTCTCATTGTACCTCCTCCACCCCTTCTCATTACACCTCCTCCTCCACCTCCCTCTCATTGCCCTCCTCCTCTACCTCCCCTGTCATTGCACCTTCTCCACCCCTTCTCATTGCTCCTCCATCTCCCTTCTCATTGCCCCTCCTCCAGTCCTTCTCATTGCTCCTCCACCTCCCTTCTCATTACACCTCCTCCTCCACTTCCCTCTCATTGCCCCTCCTCCACCTCCCTTCTCATTGCCCCTCCTCCTCCACCCCCCTTCTCATTGCCCCTCCTCCACCCCTTCTCTTTGTCTAATCGTCCTGTTTTCTAGATATCCAATGACCCCAGCCCCGGCTATAACATTGAGCAGATGGCAAAAAAGTAAGTTGTGTGTTATGTGTTCCTTCCATTGTATGTCTCTTACTTATGCAACAGTGTGAGGGGCTGAACTGTATGATATGGGTCAGTGTTGGGGTTTCACAGTGAGGGGCTGAGCTGTATGATATGGGTCAGTGTTGGGGTTTCACAGTGAGGGGCTGAGCTGTATGATATGAGTCAGTGTTGGGGTTTCACAGTGTGAGGGGCTGAGCTGTATGATATGGGTCAGTGTTGGGGTTTCACAGTGTGAGGGGCTGAGCTGTATGATATGGGTCAGTGTTGGGGTTTCACAGTGTGAGGGGCTGAGCTGTATGATATGGGTCAGTGTTGGGGTTTCACAGTGTGAGGGGCTGAGCTGTATGATATGGGTCAGTGTTGGGGTTTCACAGTGTGAGGGGCTGAGCTGTATGATATGGGTCAGTGTTGGGTTTCACAGTGTGAGGGGCTGAGCTGTATGATATGAGTCAGTGTTGGGGTTTCACAGTGAGGGGCTGAGCTGTATGATATGGGTCAGTGTTGGGTTGCACAGTGTGAGGGGCTGAGCTGTATGATATGGGTCAGTGTTGGGGTTTCACAGTGAGGGGCTGAGCTGTATGATATGGGTCAGTGTTGGGTTTCACAGTGTGAGGGGCTGAGCTGTATGATATGAGTCAGTGTTGGGGTTTCACAGTGTGAGGGGCTGAGCTGTATGATATGGGTCAGTGTTGGGGTTTCACAGTGTGAGGGGCTGAGCTGTATGATATGAGTCAGTGTTGGGGTTTCACAGTGTGAGGGGCTGAGCTGTATGATATGGGTCAGTGTTGGGGTTTCACAGTGTGAGGGGCTGAGCTGTATGATATGAGTCAGTGTTGGGGTTTCACAGTGTGAGGGGCTGAGCTGTATGATTTGAGTCAGTGTTGGGGTTTCACAGTGTGAGGGACTGAGCTGTATGATATGAGTCAGTGTTGGGGTTTCACAGTGAGGGGCTGAGCTGTATGATATGAGTCAGTGTTGGGGTTTCACAGTGTGAGGGGCTGAGCTGTATGATATGAGTCAGTGTTGGGGTTTCACAGTGTGAGGGGCTGAGCTGTATGATATGGGTCAGTGTTGGGGTTTCACAGTGTGAGGGGCTGAGCTGTATGATATGGGTCAGTGTTGGGTTTCACAGTGTGAGGGGCTGGCTGTATGATATGTCAGTGTTGGGGTTTCACAGTGTAGGGGCTGAGCTGTATGATATGGGTCAGTGTTGGGTTTCACAGTGTGAGGGGCTGAGCTGTATGATATGAGTCAGTGTTGGGGTTTCACAGTGTGAGGGGCTGAGCTGTATGATATGAGTCAGTGTTGGGGTTTCACAGTGTGAGGGGCTGAGCTGTATGATATGTGTCAGTGTTGGGGTTTCACAGTGTGAGGAGCTGAGCTGTATGATATGAGTCAGTGTTGGGGTTTCACAGTGTGAGGAGCTGAGCTGTATGATATGGGTCAGTGTTGGGGTTTCACAGTGTGAGGAGCTGAGCTGTATTATATGGGTCAGTGTTGGGTTTCACAGTGTGGGGCTGAGTTGTATGATGTTGTTTCTGTTTCTGTCTGTTTGCAGGGGCTCACAGTTTGTGTAACTTCCTTACACAGTTAAGGGGTTGGATGTGTCGTTCTCTGGGATCCTGTCATACACAGTGGCATGGAAATTCACCTCCGCAATCACGGGGCTCCTCTCCTGCTCTGTACTCAGACACAGGGCTCCTCTCCTGCTCTGCACCCAGACACGCGGCTCCTCTCCTGCTCTGTGCTCAGACACAGGGCTCCTCTCCTGCTCTGTACCCAGACACGTGGCTCCTCTCCTGTTCTGTACCCAGACACGGGGCTCCTCTCCTGCTCTGTACCCAGACACGCAGCTCCTCTCCTGCTCTGTACCCAGACACGCGGCTCCTCTCCTGCTCTGTACCCAGACACGCAGCTCCTCTCCTGCTCTGTACCCAGACACGGGGCTCCTCTCCTGCTCTGTACCCAGACACGGGGCTCCTCCCCTGCTCTGTCCCAGACACGGGGCTCCTCTCCTGCTCTGTACCCAGACACGGGGCTCCTCTCCTGCTCTGTGCCCAGACACGGGGCTCCTCCCCTGTTCTGTGCCCAGACACGGGGCTCCTCTCCTGCTCTGTACCCAGACATGGGGCTCCTCTCCTGCTCTGTACCCAGACACGCGGCTCCTCTCCTGCTCTGGTCTGTAGAGGTTTCTGACAGAATGTGTTTGTTCAGCCCCAGCTCTGTCTCAGCTATTTCAATGTGTTTTGTATGTTTAGGATATGGCTGATAAGATGTTGGGTGCAAGGGAGTGCACTCCTGAAGACCTCTGCTTCTCACTCCAGGTAACAAGGATTTCTGCAAACTTTAAAAAAAACAGTTGAGTCTGAAATCAAAATGTTCGTTCTTGTGACAAAGTGTATTGGGACACTGTAGAACACAGTGAAGAAGTAAGAAACCAGATGCATGACATTTTAAAGTTGTGACAGCCTGTCCCTCCCAGGAAACGCTCTTCTCCATGCTGGTGGAGGTCACCGAGAGGGCGATGGCTCACTGCGGGTCCCAGGAGGTGCTCGTGGTGGTGGGGGTCGGCTGTAAGTATCTCTGTTCATAGCACGGCACAAACACCAGCAGCACACACATGCAATATGCTCATTTTTATTGGTGATTATGAGACATACAAAATTGACATTTGCCTCAAACCCTCTTGAGGATCCATCACTTGACCTGCTGGATGAGGCAGCAGACCCCCCATAACAGAGAGTACCAGGGGGGAGCTGTGGGGGAGCGGGGAGGGGTGTCGACCTCCCCCCCGGAGGGGGAGAACTGGGAGGGATGAGCTGGGCGTGGGAGGGGGAGGAGGAGGGGTAGAACTGGGATTGTGGAGCTATCAGGATTATCCAACCTGCCAAAAGAACCATTAACCCTTCACGTGTCTAGACAGCACATGGATGAATTGAAACTGAGAAGAAGCTAGCCCTATAACACTGAATGCTTAGCAGAGGACTGTGTTGTAATGATGCAGGACGTGGGCAGGGGGCAGTAGAGCGGATGTGTGCTGAATTGGATATCAGAGGACTGTGTTGTAATGATACAGGACGTAGGCAGGGGGCAGTAGAGCGGATGTGTACACAGCTGCAGTTTATTCACTCGATATTGAGCTCCACTGTTTCATTCAGTCTGTTTTGCTTGCTTGCTGTGTTAGGTTTTGTATCGATAAAAGAGCCATGATTGCTCAAGCGGGATGGGAGATGTTTAGATCAGGTCATGTGACTTCACTGGAGGATTCCTGGGTCACACAAGGGTAAGAGAAGTGGTAGTGATAATAATAAGAACTTTGTCTCCAGCATCAACCCTAGCATGGAATGAAAGGCTTGTATATTCAGATTTTATAGATTCATTTGTTATTCATTTGTTATAAGCTGCTTGATGAGATTCTGGGATCAATAAGCTGCTAACAACCAAACGAGCAAGATGGGCCGAATGGCCTCCTCTCGTTTGTAAACTTTCTTATGTTCTTATACAAACTAATGCAGCAATTCAATTTAGGGCAAATGAAAGTGAATGTATTTTTTACGTCCTTTAATCTTCATGTAACTTCATGTAATTAGAGACTAGTCTTGGTACTAAATGAAAATGTAAACACATATTAGCAGCATTTCCATTGTAGCCCATGTCACCAAAACCTCCCCAATGTACAGCCTCAGTGAATATCTCAGCTGCCCCCTTTTTCTTCACCTTCTGCACACTCTGCAAGAAGACAGAAAGGATGATTGCAGGTCACACAGTTCAGGGGGAGAGTGTTTCATATTGTTAGAGTTATGAAGTCAGTTATGTTATCATTTGTAACAATGAAACTGACACCCATCTTGTTTGTGTTGTATTTTATTTGCAGATTCAGAACAGATGAAGTGGAAGTTACCTGGAGAGATTAGAAAATAGATGTTTTTTATAATATTGTTTCTGATGACTAAATTAAAACTGGGGCCCCAGGTCAGCTGTGTGCAGTGATCCTCTATCCCTCTGCACACCCTGCAGTGATCCTCTATCCCTCTGCACACCCTGCAGTGATCCTCTATCCCTCTGCACACCCTGCAGTGATCCTCTATCCCTCTGCACACCCTGCAGTGATCCTCTATCCCTCTGCACACCCTGCAGTGATCCTCTATCCCTCTGCACACCCTGCAGTGATCCTCTATCCCTCTGCACACCCTGCAGTGATCCCCTGTGCACACCCTGCAGTGATCCTCTGTTGCTCTGCACACCCTTTAGTGATCCTCTGTCCATCTGCACACCATGCAGTGATACTCTATCCCTCTGCATGCCCTGCAGTTTTCCCCTCTGCATGGAATACAGTGATCCCCTCTGCATCCCCTCTGCATGGAATACAGTGATCCCCTCTGCATAGCCTGCTGCGATCCCCAATACACACCCTGCAGTGATCCTCTATCCCTCTGCACACCCTGTTGTGATCCCTTATACACACCCTGCAGTGATTCTCTATGCCTCTGCACACCCTTCAGTGATCCTCTATCCCTCTGCACACCCTGCAGTGATCCTCTATCCCTCTGCATGCTCTGCAGTGATCCCCTCTGCACACCTTACAGTGATCTCCTCTGCACACCCTGTTGTGATCCCCTATACACACCCTGCAGTGATCCTGTATCCTTCTGCACACCCTGCAGTGATCTTCTATCCCTCTGCTCACCCTGCAGTGATCCCCACTGCACACCCTGCAATGATCCTCTTCTCCCTGTGCACATCCTGCAGTGATCCTCTGTCCTTCTGTACACCCTGCAGTGATCCCGTATAACTCTGCAGACCCTGCGGTGATCTTCTGTCCCTCTGCACACCCTTTAGTGATCCTCTATGGAGTGTTCACTCACTGTTTCAATGGAGTGTACGTTTACTGTTTCAGGGTTGTGTACGCTCACTGTTTCAATGGTCTGTACACACTCTGTTTCAATGGAATGTACACTCCCTGTTTCAGTGGAGTGTACACTCATAATTTGTGTTGTGTACACTCACTGTTTCGATGGAGTGTATGTTCACTGTTTCAATGGAGTGTACACCCGCTGTTTCGATGGAGTGTATGTTCACTGTTTCAGGGTTGTGAGCGCTCACTGTTTCGATGGAGTGTCCGCTCACTGTTTCGATGGAGTGTACACTCACTGTTTCAATGGAGTGTCCGCTCACTGTTTCAATGGAGTGTCCGCTCACTGTTTCGATGGAGTGTATGTTCACTGTTTCAGGGTTGTGAGCGCTCACTGTTTCAATGGAGTGTCCGCTCACTGTTTCGATGGAGTGCACGCTCACTGTTTCGATGGCGTGTATGTTCACTGTTTCACGGTTGCGTACGCTTATTGTTTCATGGTGTGTTTAAACCTCAGACTGTCCTCGTATTTTATATCTCAGTTAGACTGTTTGTATCCATTAAGGTTACACTGGACCCTGTTTCTGTTCCTGTGTTTGTATGAGGAGCCTGTCAGCTCCCAGGGTAAGGATTGAGAGCCTGCTACAGAGCAGAAAAGAGACACACATGGCTTTATTGGAACAGCAACAGATTGTACCATAGACAAAACAATGCTGTCTTATAAGCACAGAAATAAGCACTGGTAAATATATCACTACTGAATATAAAAATAATGAGTTCTATATTTCACTATATTACATCTCCAAGGTAAGGACTGTATACAGTCAGCTGATTGTTACAGCATTGCAGGTTCAGCCACAGATGTTAGTGAAACCTCACTGTGTTGTTATAAGCAGGGGGTGCTATGTGTGAGCAGCTAAATATGATGTAGAGTAATATTTCTATAGTGCTATAATCTGTTCAGGGTAAAACCCATGTTGAGTTCAGGACCATTCAGCTTCTTCGGGTTGGCTGGGCTTCACAGAAAGAGGCTAATCTGAGAACCAGTCAGACTCTCCTCCCTCTCTCTTCACTGTGCCATCTGCACCACCACTGCCTTCCACGCCTTGTCCTTGTCGAAGTTCTTCATGGTGCCGTTGGAGACCTGGAAGAGGGAGGCCAGGTAAGCAGCATGTCCATCCTCAACACGCTTTCACTGAACTACACCCCACTGCCCAGCCGAGTGTGGCTCCCCCAGCCACTCCTGCCTGTCAGTCAGCATAGTGTGGGAGAAGCAGGGGCAGGTATTCCCTAGCCATGTGAGAGGCTGCTACACAGGAGCAGGTATTCAGCAGCAGTGAGAGAGGGGCAGCTACACAGGGGCAGGTATTCAGTAGCAGTGAGAGAGGGGCAGCTACACAGGGGCAGGTATTCAGCAGCAGTGAGAGAGGGGCAGCTACACAGCGGCAAGTATTCAGTAGCAGTGAGAGAGGGGCAGCTACACAGGGGCAGGTATTCAGTAGCAGTGAGAGAGGGGCAGGTATTCAGTAGCAGTGAGAGAGAGGCTGCTACACAGGAGCAGGTATTCAGCAGCAGTGAGAGAGGGGCAGCTACACAGGGGCAGGTATTCAGTAGCAGTGAGAGAGGGGCAGCTACACAGGGGCAGGTATTCAGTAGCAGTGAGAGAGGGGCAGGTATTCAGTAGCAGTGAGAGAGGGGCAGCTACACAGGGGCAGGTATTCAGTAGCAGTGAGAGAGGGGCAGGTACACAGGAGCAGGTATTCAGCAGCAGTGAGAGGGGCAGCTACACAGGGGCAGGTATTCAGCAGCAGTGAGAGAGGGGCAGCTACACAGGGGCAGGTATTCTCGGGCAGCAGCAGGGCAGTAATGGTTCACTGTACCTCTGTGGGCTGGGGCTCGTGCTGTATGAAGGGGCCGCTGCTCCAGCTGGGTTGGGCCAGGCGGAGATCAGTCTTGTAGGTGACACAGTGGATCACAGTCGCCAAAGTGAGGAACGCCTGTATCAGCAGCAGCACCATCAGGATTAGCAGCAGCACATCGTAGGATTGCTGACAATTACAAAACACACTCAGTTCTAGAATACACAGTGCTGTTGTTACACTGTCTGACCACATTGGTATTTCTGAACCAGTAAACATGATTAGAAGTTAGGGTCTATAATACAGCAATGTCCACTGTAGCAGCTCATGAAACTCAGAAACGAAACATGTCAGAGATGATAGTGAGTTCAGTAACTGCAGCTCTAGACTAAAACAGTATGGTCAGAGTGCCTATTGATGGCTGTGCAGGCAGTTAGTTGGTGCCATGGGCTGAGGGGTCAGGCTGGGCTGAGCAGAGCAGGGCTCACCTTGGCAGCAGGCAGCTCGTGGAGGAAGATGTTAATGAAGCTCATGATGCTGACTGACAGGTATCCAGAGGCAGAGAAGAGCAGCGGGGCGGTGACGCTGCCGATAGCAATCAGGACCTCCACCTGCAGAGCAGCAGAGAGAGAACATCAGAGACCAGCGCAGGGCTATTTTACAACATCAGAGACCAGCGCAGGGCTATTCTACAACATCAGAGACCAGCGCAGGGCTATTCTACAACATCAGAGACCAGCGCAGGGCTATTCTACAGGACCTCCATCTGCAGAGCAGCAGCACAGAGAACAAAAGAGACCAGCGCAGGGCTGTTATACAACATTAGAGGGGTAAGGTATTGAGACCCTTGTTCAGTCCAAGTGATGCTCTGTTGATACAGTGTTTAAATAAGCGGTAGTTTCTGACTCTGAGGGGGGTGGGATTGAGAACCTTCTTCAGTCCGAGTGATGCTCTGTTGCAGTTTTCTCAGCGGTTCTGTTCTGGAATCACTTACCAGACACTTGTTGGGATACTCTGCTGCTACATGGCTGGCAATGGCACTTGGGAAACACTGCAGACAGAGGATCAGCAGGTTAACAGTCACATCAACAGGATTACATCCCTGCTATTAACTCATATTGTTCTGCTTTGCCTGTGAGAAAATCATCTCCTTACTGAGCTCTAACACCGTCCTGCCCTGTACACTGAGCTCTAACACTGCCCTGTCCTGTACTCTGAGCTCTAACACCGTCCTGCCCTGTACTCTGAGCTCTAACACTGTCCTGTCCTGTACTCTGAGCTCTAACACTGTCCTGTCCTGCCCTCTGAGCTCTAACACTGTCCTGTCCTGTACTCTGAGCTCTAACACTGTCCTGTCCTGTACTCTGAGCTCTAACACTGTCCTGTCCTGCCCTCTGAGCTCTAACACTGCCCTGTCCTGTACTCTGAGCTCTAACACTGTCCTGTCCTGTACTCTGAGCTCTAACACTGTCCTGTCCTGTACTCTGAGTTCTAACACTGTCCTGTCCTGTACTCTGAGCTCTAACACTGCCCTGCCCTGTACACTGAGCTCTAACACTGCCCTGTCCTGTACTCTGAGCTCTAACACTGTCCTGTCCTGTACTCTGAGCTCTAACACTGCCCTGTCCTGTCCTGTACTCTGAGCTCTAACACTGTCCTGTCCTGTACTCTGAGCTCTAACACCGTCCTGTCCTGTACTCTGAGCTCTAACACTGTCCTGCCCTGTACTCTGAGCTCTAACACTGTCCTGTCCTGTACTCTGAGCTCTAACACTGTCCTGTCCTGTACTCTGAGCTCTAACACTGTCCTGTCCTGTACTCTGAGCTCTAACACTGTCCTGTCCTGTACTCTGAGCTCTAACACTGTCCTGTCCTGCCCTCTGAGCTCTAACACTGTCCTGTCCTGTACTCTGAGCTCTAACACTGTCCTGTCCTGTACTCTGAGCTCTAACACTGTCCTGTCCTGTACTCTGAGCTCTAACACTGTCCTGTCCTGTACTGTGAGCTCTAACACTGTCCTGTCCTGTACTCTGAGCTCTAACACTGTCCTGTCCTGTACTCTGAGCTCTAACACTGTCCTGTCCTGTACTCTGAGCTCTAACACTGTCCTGTCCTGTACTCTGAGCTCTAACACTGTCCTGTCCTGTACTCTGAGCTCTAACACTGTCCTGTCCTGTACTCTGAGCTCTAACACTGTCCTGTCCTGTACTCTGAGCTCTAACACCGTTCTGTCCTGTACACTGAGCTCTAACACCGTCCTGTCCTGTACTCTGAGCTCTAACACTGTCCTGTCCTGTACTCTGAGCTCTAACACTGTCCTGTCCTGTACTCTGAGCTCTAACACTGTCCTGTCCTGTACTCTGAGCTCTAACACTGTCCTGTCCTGCACTCTGAGCTCTAACACTGTCCTGTCCTGTACTCTGAGCTCTAACACTGCCCTGTCCTGTACTCTGAGCTCTAACACTGTCCTGTCCTGTACTCTGAGCTCTAACACTGCCCTGTCCTGTACTCTGAGCTCTAACACTGTCCTGTCCTGTCCTGTACTCTGAGCTCTAACACTGTCCTGTCCTGTACTCTGAGCTCTAACACTGTCCTGTCCTGTACTCTGAGCTCTAACACTGTCCTGTCCTGTACTCTGAGCTCTAACACTGTCCTGTCCTGTACTCTGAGCTCTAACACTGTCCTGTCCTGTACTCTGAGCTCTAACACTGTCCTGTCCTGTACTCTGAGCTCTAACACTGCCCTGTCCTGTACTCTGAG
Source organism: Polyodon spathula (assembly GCF_017654505.1). NCBI lineage: Eukaryota > Metazoa > Chordata > Actinopteri > Acipenseriformes > Polyodontidae > Polyodon > Polyodon spathula. The sequence goes on along the minus strand of NC_054541.1, from coordinate 51,438,389 downwards.
CTCTAACACTGTCCTCTCCTACCCTGTACTCTGAGCTCTAACACTGTCCTGTCCTGCCCTGTACTCTGAGCTCTAACACTGTCCTGTCCTGTACTCTGAGCTCTAACACTGTCCTGTCCTGTACTCTGAGCTCTAACACCGTCCTGTCCTGTACTCTGAGCTCTAACACTGTCCTGTCCTGTACTCTGAGCTCTAACGCTGTCCTGTCCTGTCCTGTACTCTGAGCTCTAACACTGTCCTGTCCCTGTGAGCTCTAACACTGTCCTGTCCTGTACTCTGAGCTCTAACACTGCCCTGTCCTGTCCTGTACTCTGAGCTCTAACACCTGTCCTGTCCTGTACTCTGAGCTCTAACACTCCCCTGTCCTGTACTCTGAGCTCTAACACTGTCCTGTCCTGTACACTGAGCTCTAACACTGCCCTGTCCTGTACTCTGAGCTCTAACACTGTCCTGTCCTGTACTCTGAGCTCTAACACTGTCCTGCCCTGTCCTGTACACTGAGTTCTAACACTGTCCTGTCCTGTACACTGAGCTCTAACGCTGTCCTGTCCTGTCCTGTACTCTGAGCTCTAACACTCCCCTGTCCTGTACTCTGAGCTCTAACACTGTCCTGTCCTGTACACTGAGCTCTAACACTGCCCTGTCCTGTACTCTGAGCTCTAACACTGTCCTGTCCTGTACTCTGAGCTCTAACACTGCCCTGTCCTGTCCTGTCTTGTATAGTGAGGTCTAACACTGCCCTGTCCTGTACAATGAGTTATAACACTGTCCTCTAACACTGTTCTGTGCTGTACACTGCCCTGTCCTGTACTCTGGGCTCTAACACTGTTCTGTGCTGTACACTGCCCTGTCCTGTACTCTGGGCTCTAACACTGTTCTGTGCTGTACGCTGCCCTGTCCTGTATTCTGGGCTGTAACACTGTTCTGTGCTGTACACTGCCCTGTCAAGTACACTGCACTGGCATGCTTGTTGCGTTACTCACAGCCACTAGTATCCAGAAGAAGGTAGCAGACAGATAGGGTCCCGGGACCAGAGCATCCATATTGAGGGCGATGATCCCACCGAACACAGCCGAGATCCCCACTATCAATTCAATCACCTTGCAAGGTCAGAGACAGGGGAGAGAGTATATCATAAATTTGTTAAAACAAAACTGCAGAAGCTCCAGTATCTATACAAGACTCACATCCAATATCTATACAGGACTCACTCCAGTATATATACAGGACTCACACTCATTCCGATTCATTACTCACAGAGTAGGACTTGAGGATGCGTGTGGGGAAGATGATGGGGTTCAAGAAGCCAGAGTCATAGGCGTGAGGCTGAAACACAAAGAGAAAGAGGTTATTGCAGGTATCATGACTGTTTTCACTCTACTGCTCCTATAGGACTTGAGGATTACTACAGCAGCTTAACGTATTAACTGAAGGGCTTTGGAAACCTGAATGGAATGAAGTGAAGTGATGTCACTGTGAGCCAGGGAGAGGGGAGGAGTCAGTGAATCACTGAGCCAGGGAGAGGGGAGGAGTCAGTGAATCACTGAGCCAGGGAGAGGGGAGGAGTCAGTGAATCACTGAGCCAGGGAGAGGGGAGGAGTCAGTGAATCACTGAGCCAGGGAGAGGGGAGGAGTCAGTGAATCACTGAGCCAGGGAGAGGGAAGGAGTCAGTGAATCACTGAGCCAGGGAGAGGGGAGGAGTCAGTGAATCACTGAGCCAGGGAGAGGGGAGGAGTCAGTGAATCACTGAGCCAGGGAGAGGGGAGGAGTCAGTGAATCACTGAGCCAGGGAGAGGGGAGGAGTCAGTGAATCACTGAGCCAGGGAGAGGGGAGGAGTCAGTGAATCACTGAGCCAGGGAGAGGGGAGGAGTCAGTGAATCACTGAGCCAGGGAGAGGGGAGGAGTCAGTGAATCACTGAGCCAGGGAGAGGGGAGGAGTCAGTGAATCACTGAGCCAGGGAGAGGGAAGGAGTCAGTGAATCACTGAGCCAGGGAGAGGGGAGGAGTCAGTGAATCACTGAGCCAGGGAGAGGGAAGGAGTCAGTGAATCACTGAGCCAGGGAGAGGGGAGGAGTCAGTGAATCACTGAGCCAGGGAGAGGGAAGGAGTCAGTGAATCACTGAGCCAGGGAGAGGGGAGGAGTCAGTGAATCACTGAGCCAGGGAGAGGGGAGGAGTCAGTGAATCACTGAGCCAGGGAGAGGGGAGGAGAGCCAGGGAGAGGGGAAGGAGTCAGTGAATCACCGAGCCAGGGAGAGGGAAGGAGTCAGTGAATCAGTGAATCACTGAGCCAGGGAGAGGGAAGGAGTCAGTGAATCACCGAGCCAGGGAGAGGGAAGGAGTCAGTGAATCACTGAGCCAGGGAGAGGGGAGGAGTCAGTGAATCACTGAGCCAGGGAGAGGGGAGGAGTCAGTGAATCACTGAGCCAGGGAGAGGGAAGGAGTCAGTGAATCACTGAGCCAGGGAGAGGGGAGGAGTCAGTGAATCACTGAGCCAGGGAGAGGGGAGGAGTCAGTGAATCACTGAGCCAGGGAGAGGGAAGGAGTCAGTGAATCACTGAGCCAGGGAGAGGGGAGGAGTCAGTGAATCACTGAGCCAGGGAGAGGGGAGGAGTCAGTGAATCACTGAGCCAGGGAGAGGGGAGGAGTCAGTGAATCACTGAGCCAGGGAGAGGGGAGGAGTCAGTGAATCACTGAGCCAGGGAGAGGGAAGGAGTCAGTGAATCACTGAGCCAGGGAGAGGGGAGGAGTCTATGGATTACTGAGCCAGGGAGAGGGGTGTGTGGTCTGAGTGAGGCAGTCAGGGAGAGAGAGGGAGGATGCTGTGATGGAGGGGCGGGTCCTACCTTCCTGCGGCTGCAGCACTCCTCAGAGGAGCGGGCAGAGAGGATCACAGTGCTTGCCATCAGGATCTCCAGCAGAATCAATAAGATCAGGTTGAAATTGATCTGGAGAGAGGAGAGGGGGAGGAGCAATGGGGAGAGGGGAGGGGGTGGGGGAGGCATATTAAAATATACATACAATTAATTTGATTCATAATATTGTACTTTTGAATATTGTTTTCAATAAACCAAGTGCTGTAGTGTTGTGGACACACATACTCTTTTGCTCATGCACATATAACAGAACACTCGCTCTCACTCCCTCACACACTCACATTCCCTCACACTCACCCTCACTCCCTCACACACACACACTCACTCCCCCACACACTCCCACTCTCACACCCTGCTCACTCCCTCACACACTCACACTCCCCCTGACTCCATCATACACACACACACTCACATTCCTTCACTCCTCCTCACTCCCTCACACTCAAACACACCCTCACTCACCCTCACTCCCTCACACACACACTCACTCCCCCACACACTCCCACTCTCACACCCCACTCACTCCCTTACACACACACTCACACTCCCTCACACTCACACTCAAACACCCCTCACTCACTCTCCCTCACTCACACTCACACTCCCTTTCCCACTCACTCCCTCACACACACAGCGGGATTCTCAACGATGCTCACATTGATGGCTGTTGGGTTCAGCACCAGTTTGCAGCCGAACCACACCAGGCAGGTTGTCGTGACAGCGAACGCCGACACAAACATGACCTGGTAATCGGAGACCTGCAGGAGACAAAGAAACACCCCTTCAGAGTGACGTCTGGATCTGCATTCTCATTGGATAATACTGTTCAGTCAAAGCCACTCCTACTGGACCTCAGTGAAGAAGAGAGCAAACCTACCACAGTCCTCCCATTCCTCGCGATTGCGAAGCTCACCACAGCAACAGGGATGCTCTGCAAGACAAGGGGACTAATGAAGCTGCAGGAATCTGACAGACACTGTTGCCTGTGTGAACGGGATTCATTCAGAGCAGCAGAGATCACTGTGAACTATAACTAGGACCCTGTTAGTTCATTCATTCAGAGCAGCAGAGATCACTGTGGACTATAACTAGGACCCTGTTAGTTCATTCATTCAGAGCAGCAGAGATCACTGAACTATAACTAGGACCCTGTTAGTTCATTCATTCAGAGCAGCATAGATCACTGTGGACTATAACTAGGACCCTGTTAGTTCATTCAGAGCAGCAGAGATCACTGTGGACTATAACTAGGACCCTGTTAGTTCATTCATTCAGAGCAGCAGAGATCACTGTGGACTATAACTAGGACCCTGTTAGTTCATTCATTCAGAGCAGCAGAGATCACTGTGGACTATAACTAGGACCCTGTTAGTTCATTCATTCAGAGCAGCAGAGATCACTGTGGACTATAACTAGGACCCTGTTAGTTCATTCATTCAGAGCAGCAGAGATCACTGTGAACTATAACTAGGACCTTGTTAATTCTGGATTCACAGAGCAGCAATCAATGCCTCTTTGTTTGCCGCAGACCTGCTCTGCTCAATGAACTCGAAGATGAGCCTCCATGCTGACTGAAGACAATAGGAGGCATCAGAGTTCTGCAAATCACAGGCTGTGTAGAGCAAGTCAGCTGGTATCATACTATAGCTAGCTCTTGTACACCTTGTGCTGAGACCTGGCTGTATAGCAAAGCCTATTGCTGAGTCACTCCAGGGGCACAGTGGTCTCTATGTGTTATCAGGGCTTCTCTGTTATATCCACCTCCACCCCAGCCTGTAGAACCCCAATAGGACTGTAGAGGGTGCTTACTGAACCTGCAGCGCAGCGAAGGTAATCCATGGCATCTGGAAACACATTCCCCAGGTAGAGAGAGAAGCCAGCCGTGATCAGGACACTGCTCTGAAACACAGACAGGCACTTTAGACAGTTTCCAGAATGGGAAGCCCTTTGCCTGATTCACACACTGCCAGAGTCTGCATTAAGAGAGGCTTGACCTGCTTCATTTACTAGGGCCAGAATGGTCTGTCTGTATGTGTATCTGTATCTGTGTATATCTGTGTGTGTGTTTGGGTCTGTGTTTGTAAAAAGGTAGTACTAGAGGGGCAAAACAATTACATCCCAAAAGTAGACAAATCTAAATCTAAAACAACATTGACAAAATGATTCAATAGATCAATTAAAAAAAATATTCAGAGAAAAAAGGCACTTTACAGAGCGTTTAAAAGGGACCAAAAACAAAGTACACAGAAAGAGTACTCGGAACTGCAAACACAAGTCAAAAAGGAAGTTAGAAAGGCCAGAGAGAGATAGAAATGAACATTGCCAAGGGGGCTAAAACCAATTTCAAAAGGTTTTTCCAATATTACAACAGCAAGAGAACATTCAAAGAGGAGGTTAAATGTGTAAGAGATACAAATGGCAAAATCACAGACGAAGAAAAGAAAATAGCAAATGTGTAAAATTATTACTTTTCGCAAGTTTTTACAAAGGAGGATATGGACAACATGCCCCACATGTCAACCTGTTCCTATCCAGTTTTAAACAACTTTAGCATAACCGAGGCAGAAGTGTTAAAGGGACCAGGAGCTCTTAAAATGCTCTTGGAGAAAGATCCTCAAGCAGGTTCAGAAGCATTTAAACTAGAAAGGAAGGGGGAGAAATCAACAAAAAAACAGGAGAGACCAGATCAAAACAAAGACAACAACCGTTAAATGTACTTATCTAAATGCTAAAAGTATAAGAAACAAAATTTTAAAACTTGAAGCTACTGCGCTAACAAGTGAGGGTCTGGAATCAACTCCCCAGTAATGTTGTTGAAGCTGACACCCTGGGATCTTTCAAGAAGCTGCTTGATGAGATTCTGGGATCAATAAGCTACTAACAACCAAACGAGCAAGATGGGCCGAATGGCCTCCTCTCGCTTGTAAACTTTCTTATGTTCTTACTTTCTTTTGTGTCTGTGTTTGAGTGTTAGTGTGTGTGTTTGTGTGTGACTTTTTTTTGAGTTTGTCTGTTTGAGTGTGTGTGTTTGTGTGTGTATGTCTGTGTTTGTGTGTGTGTGTGTGTTTGACTATGTCTGTATTTGAGTGTTTATGTGTGAGTGTGTGTTTGAGTATGTGTGTTTGAGTTATGTGAGTGTATGTGTTTGTTTGTGTGTGTGTGTGCTTGAGTGTGTCTGTGTTTGAGTATGTGTGTGTGTGTAGAAGGCGGGGTACAGAGTCAGAAGCTGTTCACATGTTAACCCACCCCGATGAGGATGCTGAAGAGCCAGGCTCGGTAGCTCAAGCAGGAGGGGAATCTGTCTGCGAGCTGCAGGTCACTGGCTTTCACCTCCACAGAATAGCTGCTGTTCTCCGGCCGGCTTCCACGCTCCAGCGTCGGCATCCTGTCATAAGAGAACTCCTCCCGTGATCCATCCTCACGAGTCATCTCAGCACGCACCTGACTGAGAGGAGGGGGGGGGGGGTTACAGACAGGCACTGTACACCTGGAGAGAGGAGAGGAGATGTGCTGACCTCGCGAGTCATCTCAGCAAGCACCTGACTGAGAGGACAGAGGAGAGAGGGGGGTTACAGACAGGCACTGTACACCTGGAGAGAGGAGAGGAGATGTGCTGACCTCGCGAGTCATCTCAGCAAGCACCTGACTGAGAGGAGAGAGGAGAGAGGTGGGTTACAGACAGGTACTGTACACCTGGAGAGAAGAGAGGAGATGTGCTGACCTCGCGAGTCATCTCAGCAAGCACCTGACTGAGAGGAGAGAGAAGAGAGGCGGGTTACAGACAGGCACTGTACACCTGGAGAGAAGAGAGGAGATGTGCTGACCTCGCGAGTCATCTCAGCAAGCACCTGACTGAGAGGAGAGAGGAGAGAGGCGGGTTACAGACAGGCACTGTACACCTGGAGAGAGGAGAGGAGATGTGCTGACCTCGCGAGTCATCTCAGCAAGCACCTGACTGAGAGGAGAGAGGAGAGAGGCAGGTTACAGACAGGCACTGTACACCTGGAGAGAAGAGAGGAGATGTGCTGACCTCGCGAGTCATCTCAGAGAATGACGTCTGCACTGAACCCCCTCCATGTGACCTCAGAGAATGATGTCTGCACTGAACCCCCTCCATGTGACCTCAGAGAATGATGTCTGCACTGAACCCCTTCCATGTGACCTCAGAGAATGACGTCTGAGGACAGACAAGCAGCATTAACATGAGACAGTGACCGAGGTGAATGAGTGCAGTCAGGTACATGCTCAATTTACAATTACTGCAGTGCTTTATAATCCTAGTTCAACACACACACAGAGTAAGTCTGTTTGATACTGTGAATCATTAACACATCACCACTGGAAAGATTTTTAACAACGGCACAAGCCTGAGTTATAGGTAATACAGCGCCATGGAAACCTGCAATATAACTTGCTGAGTTCAAATGGAAAGAAATCTGTGCCCTGGGACAAAGGCTTCATTCATTTGACCCAGTCTGAATCTGGCAATGATCCAACAATAATGTATTTTAAACTTCAACAAACTTAACAAAAGCGTTGATCAGATACATAGCAACAACTGGGCCTTTCCAACCAAAGCAAACATACACACTTCTCATTATTGGGCTTTTGCTTTCCTGTCTCTAAGAACTCCTCGAAACTTCTACAGCTCTGGAGATGAGAAACTGTGCCTTCCCCCATCTATGCTCTGGAGAGGGGCCAGAGAACAGGAACTGTCCCGATACGTTTCCATTGTCCCTCCACCACTGCCGCACAGCAGGCAGCTCCAGAAATCGAGCTTCCCCTGCAGCCCTGCCTCTCCCTGAGCTTCCCCTGCAGCCCTGCCTCTCCCTGAGCTTCCCCTGCAGCCCTGCTTTTCCCTGAGCTTCCCCTGCAGCCCTGCCTCTCCCTGAGCTTCCCCTGCAGCCCTGCCTCTCGCTGAGCTTCCCCTGCAGCCCTGCCTCTCCCTGAGCTTCCCCTGCAGTCCTGCCTCTCCTTGAGCTTCCCCTGCAGCCCTGCCTCTCCCTGAGCTTCCCCTGTAGCCCCGCTGTCACATGTTATATTCACCTGCTGCTCATTGCTGCTGTGTCCGTTGCTGCACAGATGCAGGTGGAAGCAGTCACCGGGCACAGGGAGCTGCTGTTTGAGGAGTCCTCGATGTGTCTGCTGTGCAAAGGGAGGCTCAGCTCTGAAGCTACAGCAAACTCTGCTTCACACTGTCTTTAAAAAGTTTGGAACAGGATCTATTCAGCCTGAGAACAAAAAGCCCAGCAAACAACATCAGAGAGCTCTGAAGCTACAGCAAACTCTGCTTCACACTGTCTTTAAAAAGTTTGGAACAGGATCTATTCAGCCTGAGAACAAAAAGCCCAGCAAACAACATGTTCCTGTGCCAGAGAGGGCATGCCTGCTGCATTTCAATGAGGAGCGAGGCTCAAATGGGGCTGCAATGAAGGGCCTATTCAAGGAACACAGCCCAGGTACCAGCTGTGGGAGCTCCTCCCTCTGCACACAAACCTCTCAGCTCTGTCTGTGCTCATGTCTGGAAACATGCCTCTGGGAAGGGCCTCACAGAGCCCCTGCAGAGTGAAGGCAGGCTGTGAGTTTCTAAGCTCAGTTACTACAGTTGAGAGGAAGGCACAGGAGTGGAATGTCCCTTTCTGCGTGCAGAAACACTTCTAGACTCATCCACACTGAAACATAAACACTTTCAAACACACACAGCATATATCAAATACTGGCATACACACACACACACACTCACACACTCACAGACACACACTGGCATATGTACATTAACATGTTTACCAACTCTTGTTGTTTACCGCATTTCAATAGCAGGGGTGAACTTGGCACCTCAAAACTTCACAGAAATACACACAAAGAGAGCAGCAGGCTGAGCACTGAGCTTGCACTGCTGCAGACCAGGGAAGCCTGGCTGCTGACTGTACAAGGAGCTGGACTGGTGGCCACAGGGAATGTTTTATTCCATCTTCACCGCTTGTCTTTTGTCTGTAATGCAGTCCAACGCATTCATCTTTGTGGTTAGGCAATGCCTTTGTCTTACACTATACCCTCTGAAAGACAATGATATCGTTCCTCTGATACAGTGAAAATGATTTCTAATATTCTGTCTGGCTGAGCGTGATTGTAGAACTCAGCTCTATAAGTGACTACAGTAAGTTATAAAAATGCTTGTAAAGAACCCCATGTGTGGATGGTGTTAGAGGACCAATGGGATTCTCTGGCTTCAAGATGCTCTCAGTGGAAATGAAGTGAAAGGAAAGGAATGCTGTGAATTGCTGTCTCTGCACGCCCGATAAGATATGTTAGTGATCAGCATGATGGGCTGTGTGTGTCTGTGTGTGTGTGTTACAGGTCTGTGTGTTACAGGGTCTGTGAGTATGTGTGTGTGCTGTGAGTCTGTCTCTTGTGTTGTGTTTCAGGAAGCCCCTTCTCTCCAGCCCCTGCTCTCCAGCCCCTGCTCTTGTGTTTCAGGAAGCCCCTTCTCTCCAGCCCCTGCTCATGTTGTGTTTCAGGAAGCCCCTTCTCTCCATCCCCTGCTCTTGTTATGTTTCAGGAAGCCCCTTCTCTCCAACCCCTGCTCTTGTTGTGTTTCAGGAAACCCCTTCTCTCCAGCCCCTGCTCTTGTTATGTTTCAGGAAACCCCTTCTCTCCAGCCCCTGCTCTTGTTGTGTTTCAGGAAACCCCTTCTCTCCAGCCCCTGCTCTTGTTGTGTTTCAGGAAGCCCCTTCTCTCCAGCCCCTGCTCTTGTTGTGTTTCAGGAAACCCCTTCTCTCCAGCCCCTGCTCTTGTTGTGTTTCAGGAAACCCCTTCTCTCCAGCCCCTGCTCTTGTTATGTTTCAGGAAGCCCCTTCTCTCCAGCCCCTACTCTTGTGTTTCAGGAAGCCCCTTCTCTCCAACCCTGGCTCTGTATTCCCCAGCTACCTCCTCTCCAGTGAATTCCTGCAGAGCTGTGGAGTCTTAGATACCACATCTGGTCCTGCCATTACTCACTGTCACCCTCACATTCCACATTGTCAACGCCTCAACGATCAGGGACATGTTTACAGGGAGAGACTGTGCGAGAGCAGGGACTAACAATACAAGAGACAACACAGCCACAAAGCACACATATAAAGCAGGCCTGTCTGAGCACTTTACAATATAAACACGAGCCTTGAAGAGAGACAAGAGAAACGATAACGCAGAGTCTTCCATGTGCCAAGCTCACAATCAGGAAAGGGAGCAAGAGCAGACAGAGCGGTCTTGTGCACAGTGCAGGGTTTGGAGCCAGCGCAGACAGAGTGGTCCCGTGCACAGTGCAGAGTTTAGTGCCAGTGCAGACAGTGCGGTCTCGTGCACAGTGCAGAGTTTAGTGCCAGAGCAGACAAAGCAGTCCCATGCACAGTGCAGAGTTTAGAGCCAGTGCAGACAATGCGGTCTCGTGCACAGTGCAGGGTTTACAGCCAGCGCAAACAGAGCGGTCTTGTGCACAGTGCAGAGTTTAGAGCCAGTGCAGACAGTGCGGTCTCGTGCACAGTGCAGGCTTTAGAGCCAGCGCAGATAGAGCGTTCCCGTGCACAGTGCAGGGTTTGCAGACAGGAGGTCACTGTACATGCAGAGCAGATGGAACATTCTGTAAAGGGTCTGTCAGCAGGCTTCACATATTAGTCACCTGCCTGACCAAATGTACAGAATTCCACCCAAAACTCTTAGAAACAAAGCTGGCAAAAAGCAAATCTGATCTGAAGTCCTCACTTCTTTTTCAGGTCATTATTGGTACAGTCAGTATGTTCACATATGCACAGATAAGTACACACACACACACGCTCACAAAAATAAACAAATACAAATACCCAGGCAAGCACATTTACACTATACCAAAGTGCCACAGATCTTGGCAGCTTATCACCCTGTGAGAAGGGGAATCTTTAGTAAAAAGTCTCCAAACAATTGCAGTTCTGTTTGCCCAGAGAGCTGCATAACATGAGGGGGGTGGGGTGTTGTGCGCAGTGACCTGAGTGCTGGGCAGCAGGACTGTGTGACTCTCACTCACTCTCTCCCCCTCATTATCTCAGCACTGCCCACAGCTCCATGCTTGTTAAGAGAGGCACTTCAATTGAAATTCTCTCCACACATTCTCTCCCAGCAGCAGAGGAGGCTGGGTCACAATGTTGGGACAAACTGTGCCTCTTTCTCACTCCTCTGTCCTCTGGTGTCTGAAATAAATAGTGCAGGGCACAGTGACAAATTGAGATTCAGTTTTCATGGGCAGTGTTGGTATGGCAGCCCGTGGTATTCATCGCTCGGGTACATACAGTGCGCAGTGCAAACGGGCACATGAAACGTCATGAAATGTGATTTATTTATTTATTTATGACGTGGGGCCGCCCTGGGCCCTGTTCCTCGTAGCTGGTTTAACTAAGTCAGGCTATCTCTGTTTCTCGACAGAGAATTCTGACTTTAGAACTTTAACTTTAAGTTAGCCTGCGCTGGAGCAGGTTTACGATTAAGGATGTGTTGCTATGGTAACTTCAATGAAACAGAGACTAACAGAAGTAGTTTGGAGTAAAATAAAGAAAACATCCACAGAAAAAGGATGGTTGTTCTTCAAAAATGCAGTATAGAGGCGCAAAACAATTACATCCCTAAAGTAGACAAATCTAAATGTAAAACTAAATTGCCAAAATGGTTTAATAGATCAATTAAAAAAAATATTCAGTGAAAAAAGACATTTTACAGAGCATTAAAAAAGGACCAAAAAGAAAGTACACAGAAAGAGTGCACAGAACTGCAAACGCAAGTCAAAAAGGAAGTTAGAAAGGCCAGAGAGAGATAGAAATGAACATTGCCAAGGGGGCTAAAACCAATTTTTTTTTCCAATATTACAACAGCAAGAGAGCATTCAAAGAGGAGGTTAAATGTCTAAGAGATACAAATGGCAAAATCATAGATGAAGAAAAAAAAATAGCAAATATATTAAATGATTACTTTTCGCAAGTTTTTACAAAGGAGGATACGGACAACATGCCCCACATGTCATCCAGTTCCTATCCAGTTTTAAATAACTTTAGCATAACCGAGGCAGAAGTGTTAAAGGGACTAGGAGCTCTTAAAATAAACAAATCCTCTGGGCCGGATGAGATCCTCCCAATAGTACTCAAAGAAATGAAAGAAGTTATTTATAAACCACTAACCAAGATCATGCAACAGTCTCTTGACACAGGGGTGGTACCGACAGACTGGAAAATTGCAAACGTAATACCGATCCACAAAAAGGGAAACAAAACTGAACCAGGTAACTACAGACCAATAAGCCTGACTACTATTATATGCAAACTTATGGAAACTATAATAAGATCCAAAATGGAAAATTACCTATATGGTAACAGTGTCCTGGGAGACAGTCAGCATGGTTTTAGGAAAGGGAGATTGTGTCTAACTAACTTGCTTGATTTTTTTGAGGACACACCATCGATAATGAATAATTGCAAAGCATATGACATGGCAGGGGTCACAAATGGAGATTAGACAAAGAGGCATTCAGAACAGAAAATAGGAGACACTTTTTTACACAGAGAATCGTGAGGGTCTGGAATCAACTCCCAAGTAATGTTGTTGAAGCTGACACCCTGGGATCTTTCAAGAAGCTGCTTGATGAGATTTTGGGATTAATAAGCTACTAACAACCAAATGAGTAAGATGGGCCAAATGGCCTCCTCTCGTTTGTAAACTTTCTTATGTTCTTATGTTCCCTGCTCAGCTGTCTGCAAAGCTAAGATTTATTGACTGTAGATTTGATTGAAACTGTGGGCATTGTGTTCAGGGGCTATTCCAGTAAGGGTTGAGCTTACTGTGAACTTACACGTTTAACCCTAACCCTAACCCTGACACCTGGGCCTGTAATGTGACTGGACTCTCTTGCCAGGAATACAGCAGTGTGCAGATGGGGGGTTCCTGAGAGGGGGTGCTGTGCTGTTTGGAGAAGCTGGCTGTCCTCTCTTGTGTGTGTACAGTGTGAAATGTGCTCCAGGGTTCAATAGTGGCTGAGAGGGGGTGCTATGCTGTTTGGGGAAGCTGGCTGTCCTCTCTCATGTGTGTACAGTGTGAAATGTGCTCCAGGGTTCAATAGTGGCTGAGAAGGGGTGCTGTGCTGTTTGGGGAAGCTGGCTGTTCTCTGTCATGTGTGTACAGTGTGAAATGTGCTCCAGGGTTCAATAGTGGCTGAGAGGGGGTGCTGTGCTGTTTGGGGAAGCTGGCTGTCCTCTCTCATGTGTGTACAGTGTGAAATGTGCTCCAGGGTTCAGTAGTGGCTGAGAGGGGGTGCTGTGCTGTTTGGGGAAGCTGGCTGTCCTCTCTCATGTGTGTACAGTGTGAAATGTGTTCCAGGGTTCAGTAGTGGCTGAGAGGGGGTGCTGTGCTGTTTGGGGAAGCTGGCTGTCCTCTCTCATGTGTGTACAGTGTGAAATGTGCTCCAGGGTTCAGTAGTGGCTGAGAGGGGGTGCTGTGCTGTTTGGGGAAGCTGGCTGTCCTCTCTCATGTGTGTACAGTGTGAAATGTGCTCCAAGGTTCAGTAGTGGCTGAGAGGGGGTGCTGTGCTGTTTGGGGAAGCTGGCTGTCCTCTCTCATGTGTGTATGGTGTGAAATGTGCTCCAGGGTTCAATAGTGGCTGAGAGGGGGTGCTGTGCTGTTTGGGGAAGCTGGCTGTCCTCTCTCATGTGTGTACAGTGTGAAATGTGCTCCAGGGTTCAATAGTGGCTGAGAGGGGGTGCTGTGCTGTTTGGGGAAGCTGGCTGTCCCCAAACAGCACAGTGAGAGCTCCTTTTGTTACTTCTCCCTTACAGTTCATGCTCCTCAGGAGGTAAGAGTTGCATGTGGGATTGCCTGCAGCATCCCCAGACCTGCAGTGAAGAGGGTTTATTCTGCTCTCCCTGATTAAAGTCAACAAGGAGAGCCTCGAGCCAAGCCAAGCCTCTGGAGATTGACACAATGATCAGGCCTGACTGCTGCTTGTCCTCTCTGACTGTCTCAGGTCCGATTATCCAGTCTGTACGGCCGCAATGGAGTGTTCTTCCTGCTGGACTCTCTTCATGTCCCGGGGGGATACTGCCTCTCCCCTGGGGACCTGGTCAATGTGGTGGTGGTGGAGAGCTCTGTGCATGGCGCCCGTCCACCCAAGCAGGTAGTGCAGCTGGCACAGCACAGAAGCCCGGGAGAGCTGTTACACTGATGCTTTCATTCTTATCAGTTGGACAGAAAGAGGTCGTTTCGGGAGATCCCGAGTGACTCATCCGGTAAAGGTGCTCATGTGGTGCAGGGTCCGCCCTATATCCTGAACATCGTCGGTTCGAGTCCAGGCTATTCCACTGCCAGCTGTGGATGGGAGCTCCCAGGGGCCGGTGCACAATTGGCAGAGCGCCGCCCGGGGGGGCTTAGGCCGGCCAGGGTGTCCTTGGTTCACCGCACACCAGCGACCCCTGTAGTCTGGCTGGGCACCTGCAGGCTTGCCTGTAAGCTGCCCAGAGCTGTGTTGTCCTCCGAGACTGTAGCTTTGAGGTGGCTGCATGGCTAAGAATCCGAGCCGGAGGGTTTTTTTTTTTTGGTGTTTTTTTTTTTGTTTTTTTTGTTTTTGTGTGGGAACCAAAATTGTCGTTGGTTGGTTTCTTGGGGGTAAGCCATTGCGTAATAACCATCGACGTCCGAAAACGTGTACTTCGACGGGCTCGACACAACAGTTGAGCTTTGACTCCGGAAGACTGACGTCACATTGGTGGACGTACCACCCACGTGAACTGCATGGGGTTGGTAGCAGTGAGCTGAGCCTAAAAATAAATTGGTTATTCTAAATTGGGAGAAAATGATAAAAAAAACTATTGGTGAATACTAAATAAAAAAAAAGAAAGAGGCCATTTCCAGTAACGCATCACAGTGGTAGCTTGCAGGGGAGTGCCACATGAATTACGTTGTAGTTTCACAGTCTGAAACAGAGCTGTGAGGCCTGCTTGTGAAGGCTGGTCTCTGACTGCAGTGACCCCTGCTGTCTCTCTGCAGGGTGTGCCCTCCAGAGGAGGAACCGCCCCTGGAGTCGGAGCACCAGGTCCTGCTGAGGAACAAGGGCGGCCTGGAGGTGAGCAGGACGACCAGCTTTGAGAGCCTCATCCTGGGCCAGGACAAGGACCTGATGGTGTGGATCGAGTGAGTGAGCAGGGCAGGGACGCTGCAATGTATGGATCAAGTGAGTGAGCAGGCAGGGGCACTGCAATTTGTGGATCGAGTGAGTGAGCAGGGCAGGGATGCTGCAATGTGTGGATCAAGTGAGTGAGCAGGGCAGGGATGCTGCAATGTGTGGATCGAACAAGTGAGCAGGGCAGGGGCGCTGCAGTGTGTCAAACGAAACGACGTTACACACCTAGTTGAATCACTTCTTCTCAAGTGAGCACTGGCAGGTCCCTCTGCATTCTCCCTACGATCAGTGAGTGAGCACAGCAGGGCAACTGCATTGTTATGAGATCTAAGTCCCGTGAGCAGCGGCAGGACGTTTCTTCATCATCTGTCACATCACCAGCGAGTTCAGCATTAGGCATGGCCGTCTGCGGTTTGTGGCTCGAGAAATGTGAGAGGCAGGGATGCGCTGCAATGGTGTGAATCAATAAAGTGAGCAGGCAGTGACGCTGTTACAAATCTTTGTGGCAACTCAACAGGGGAAAAACTAAAGGCAGGGGCCACGGCACTTTGTGGATCTCGTCACGGGAGCAGGGCCAGGCATGCTGCAATGTGTGTGATCAAGTGAGTGAGCATGGCAGGCACAGCCAGTGTCGTGTCAAGCGATTGACAAGGCAGGGACGCTGCAATGTGGTGGATAACAGTGATTGATAAGGAGCAGTTGTACTCTGCAATGTGTTTGGTATCAATGATTGAGCAAAGCCATGGGACTCTGCACATGTGTGTATCAAGTGGGGGGAGTGAGCAGGTCAGGGACGCTGCATGTGCCGTTGATCAAGATGATTGTCGCAGAGGGCAGTACCTGCATGTGTGTGATCACTTTAGTTCACATGGCAGGTCCCGTCCCTGCACTGTTGTGGAATCTAGTTCAGTCCTCGTGAGCAGGCAGGCAGTGGACGCTGCCAATGTGTGGATAGCTCCACTTGTCCCGTGATCAGTGGCAGGGACGCTTCACCTGTGTGTCCCTACAATGTGATGAGTTCACTAGCAGGGCAGGGATGCTGCAATGTGTAGATCAAGTGAGTGAGCAGGGCAGGGGCACTGCAATTTGTGGATCACAGTGAGTGAGCAGGGCAGGGGCACTGCAATTTGTGGATCAAGTGAGTGAGCAGGGCAGGGGCGCTGCAGTGTGTGGATCAAGTGAGTGAGCAGGGCAGGGACGCTGCAATGTGTGGATCAAGTGAGTGAGCAGGTCAGGGACGCTGCAATGTGTGGATCAAGTGAGTGAGCAGGGCAGGGACGCTGCAATGTGTGGATCAAGTGAGTGATTGGAATTTATGGATCCAATGTGTGTCAGCATCAGGGGCACAGCAATTTGTGGATCGAGCGAGTGAGCAGGGCAGGGACGCTGCAATGTGTGGATCAAGTGAGTGAGCATCAGGGACGCTGCAATGTGTGGATCAAGTGAGTGAGCAGGGCAGGGACGCTGCAATTTGTGGATCAAGTGAGTGAGCAGGGCAGGGACGCTGCAATGTGTGGATCAAGTGAGTGAGCAGGGCAGGGGCGCTGCAATGTGTGGATCAAGTGAGTGAGCAGGGCAGGGACGCTGCAATGTGTGGATCAAGTGAGTGAGCAGGGCAGGGACGCTGCAATGTGTGGATTTGAGTGAGCAGGGCAGGGACGCTGCAATGTGTGGATCAAGTGAGTGAGCAGGGCAGGGACGCTGCAATGTGTGGATCAAGTGAGTGAGCAGGGCAGGGACGCTGCAATGTGTGGATCGAGTGAGTGAGCAGGGCAGGGGCACTGCAATTTGTGGATCAAGTGAGTGAGCAGGGCAGGGGCACTGCAATTTGTGGATCAAGTGAGTGAGCAGGGCAGGGGCACTGCAATTTGTGGATCGAGCGAGTGAGCAGGGCAGGGGCACTGCAATTTGTGGATCGAGCGAGTGAGCAGGGCAGGGGCACTGCAATGTGTGGTGTAGGGGAATAATTGCATAGAACCATTCCTGTACCTGTTTGTTGCTACCCTGTACTACATTTATTCACTGAGTTATATGTTTTAAAATCTTTTGAGTTTGTGATCTATTAAGTTTATAGAAATAAAGTAAATGTATTAAACTGCAGATGTGTAGCTGGGAACCAAACTGTGGCTGGTGGGACAAAAGGAACATGACATTCCACCTAAACTTTTATTGCATTACCACCTACTGAGTTGACTTCTCACTACCTCGTAAATACCTGTCCCCCCTGTTGTTAATTCGTAAATACCTGTCCCCCCTGTTGTTAATTAACCAACTGAGCTGGCTCCAGCTTATTGGTTTGAAAGGGAAACCACCCTGTCTCTCTGTAAAAGTATAATAACTGTATGCTAACTCTGTATGGCAGAACATTGCTCGGGTTTCCTAGCACTGATGTGTTGAGCTGTTCTCATTTACGCAAACTAATAAAGCTTTATATCTCTGAACACCTGGTGCAGTTGGCTCTTTTAGTTGTGGACCTGAAAAGTTCCACGACAGTGGATCGAGTGAGTGAGCAGGACAGGGGCGCTGCAGTGTGTGGATTGAGTGAATGAGCAGGACAGGGGCGCTGTAATGTGTGGATCGAGTGAGTGAGTGAGCAGGCAGGGGCACTGCAATGGGTGGATCGAGTGAGTGAGTGAGCAGGCAGGGGCACTGCAATGGGTGGATCGAGTGAGTGAGTGAGCAGGCAGGGGCACTGCAATGGGTGGATCGAGTGAGTGAGTGAGCAGGCAGGGACACTGCAATGGGTGGATCGAGTGAGTGAGTGAGCAGGGCAGGGACACTGCAATGGGTGGATCGAGTGAGTGAGTGAGCAGGCAGGGGCACTGCAATGGGTGGATCGAGTGAGTGAGTGAGCAGGGCAGGGGCACTGCAATGGGTGGATCGAGTGAGTGAGTGAGCAGGCAGGGACACTGCAATGGGTGGATCGAGTGAGTGAGTGAGCAGGCAGGGGCACTGCAATGGGTGGATCGAGTGAGTGAGTGAGCAGGCAGGGGCACTGCAATGGGTGGATCGAGTGAGTGAGTGAGCAGGCAGGGGCACTGCAATGTGTGGATCGAGTGAGTGAGTGAGCAGGCAGGGGCACTGCAATGGGTGGATCGAGTGAGTGAGTGAGCAGGCAGGGGCACTGCAATGGGTGGATCGAGTGAGTGAGTGAGCAGGCAGGGGCACTGCAATGGGTGGATCGAGTGAGTGAGTGAGCAGGCAGGGGCACTGCAATGGGTGGATCGAGTGAGTGAGTGAGCAGGCAGGGGCACTGCAATGGGTGGATCGAGTGAGTGAGTGAGCAGGCAGGGACACTGCAATGGGTGGATCGAGTGAGTGAGCAGGGCAGGGACACTGCAATGGGTGGATCGAGTGAGTGAGTGAGCAGGCAGGGACACTGCAATGGGTGGATCGAGTGAGTGAGTGAGCAGGCAGGGACACTGCAATGGGTGGATCGAGTGAGTGAGCAGGGCAGGGACACTGCAATGGGTGGATCGAGTGAGTGAGTGAGCAGGCAGGGGCACTGCAATGGGTGGATCGAGTGAGTGAGTGAGCAGGCAGGGACACTGCAATGGGTGGATCGAGTGAGTGAGTGAGCAGGCAGGGGCACTGCAATGGGTGGATCGAGTGAGTGAGTGAGCAGGCAGGGGCACTGCAATGGGTGGATCGAGTGAGTGAGTGAGCAGGCAGGGGCACTGCAATGGGTGGATCGAGTGAGTGAGTGAGCAGGCAGGGGCACTGCAATGGGTGGATCGAGTGAGTGAGTGAGTGAGCAGGCAGGGGCACTGCAATGGGTGGATCGAGTGAGTGAGTGAGCAGGCAGGGGCACTGCAATGGGTGGATCGAGTGAGTGAGTGAGCAGGGCAGGGGCACTGCAATGGGTGGATCGAGTGAGTGAGTGAGCAGGCAGGGGCACTGCAATGGGTGGATCGAGTGAGTGAGCAGGGCAGGGACACTGCAATGGGTGGATCGAGTGAGTGAGTGAGCAGGCAGGGGCACTGCAATGGGTGGATCGAGTGAGTGAGTGAGCAGGGCAGGGACACTGCAATGTGTGGATCGAGTGAGTGAGTGAGCAGGCAGGGACACTGCAATGGGTGGATCGAGTGAGTGAGTGAGCAGGCAGGGGCACTGCAATGGGTGGATCGAGTGAGTGAGTGAGCAGGCAGGGGCACTGCAATGGGTGGATCGAGTGAGTGAGTGAGCAGGCAGGGGCACTGCAATGGGTGGATCGAGTGAGTGAGTGAGCAGGGCAGGGACACTGCAATGGGTGGATCGAGTGAGTGAGCAGGGCAGGGACACTGCAATGGGTGGATCGAGTGAGTGAGTGAGCAGGCAGGGGCACTGCAATGGGTGGATCGAGTGAACAGAGAGTGCAGGAGCACTGCAATGGGTGGACTGCAGTGTGTGAGCAGGCAGCACTGCAATGGGTGGATCGAGTGAGCAGCAGGCAGGGGCACTGCAATGGGTGGATCGAGTGAGTGAGTGAGCAGGCAGGGGCACTGCAATGGGTGGATCGAGTGAGTGAATGAGCAGGGCAGGGGCACTGCAATGGGTGGATCGAGTGAGTGAGTGAGCAGGCAGGGGCACTGCAATGGGTGGATCGAGTGAGTGAGTGAGCAGGCAGGGGCACTGCAATGGGTGGATCGAGTGAGTGAGTGAGCAGGCAGGGGCACTGCAATGGGTGGATCGAGTGAGTGAGTGAGCAGGGCAGGGACACTGCAGTGGGTGGATCGAGTGAGTGAGTGAGCAGGCAGGGGCACTGCAATGTATGTATGCTTGCATTGATTCACAGACAATACGCACCCTGGAGGAATGTGTGACTGCCTCAGTCTGCAGCATAGAGAGAGAGAGAGCACGTTTCAGGGGCCCCGAGTGGCAAAGAACTGTGCTTGTGGGTGAAATACAAACACGTTATTTATCAATACAGCGTTCCTGTGGAATATTAAATCCACAGTGCTTGGTTACCTGGCTCTATTGTTATGCACTCTTCTAATATATTTGTGCTTCTGACTGCTGTGCAGCTGGCAGCTCTGAGCTTACGATCTGGGAAAAGAACACCTTAATGGATCTTTACAAGAAGATCTTAGGCTGGAGTTTAATGACTCTCTTACAAGAAGATCTTAGGCTGGAGTTTAATGACACTCTTACAAGAAGATCTTAGGCTGGAGTTTTGACACTGTACTGTTGGTTTGATGACAGTGTTCCATTTCTAGGTTTTGTACTGTGGTAGGCTGGCGAGTGGATAGAGGCCCAGAGACAGTCTGCAGTTTAAAAAAAATACTAATTTTATTATAAATAACACAAAATAAAAGTGCACAATGGCAAAATAAAGGGATTTAAAACAAAAAAAAAACCAATACAAAAACAAACTTACAAAAACAAGGTTTCCAGGCTGGGCAATGCCTTCACTGGATTCAAATTTCACAAACCCACAAACCCACAAACCCACAAACCCACAAACCCACAAACCCACAAACCCACAAACCCACAAACCCCAACCTGCTTCCTCAGCTCCCTCCTCCCAAATGAGAAGCAGAGGCTTCCTTTTATGTCAGGTGGCTGGGCGCTGATTGATCATTAATTAACCTAATCAACCCCAGCCACCTGAACATAATAAACCCAGGCAGGTAGGGGAAATTAACCTCATCCCTGCCAATTTAAAAAAAGGCAGAGCTTTGCTCTGACCACATGTACACTTTAATGTTACACTGAATACGCTCACCCCACCATGTCAGTGTTATAATATATTCTTGTTTTTTTCTGATGGCTGTTTCAGGATCAAAGGGGCGAAGGCACAGATGCTGCTGAGCTGTGGATTCACAGGCTGGGACCGAGACTGACAGTTCAAACTGCACTTCCCTGAGGAAGAGGAAGAGCCAGAGCTGTGGCCCTCCCCTCCTCTGGATCCAGCACTTCAGGACAGGAGCCCTGCTCCCCATTCTGTCCCAGCTTGATGTCCCCATCCCAGTCTGTGCTCGGGATCTACCAGGCCTTCCCTATGACTTCCCTTCATGGCCTGCGTGCCTGGGGTTCAGGGAGGAGGAGCCTGGGCAGGGAGATGGGGAGTGGGGTACACTGTTGGGAGGAACAGCAGCTCTTGAAGCACAGGAGAGCAGAGGAGTGGAGGAGCCGGTGAGCTCAGGTTCAAGGGAAATCGAAATTGACATCATGCCAGGGGAGAAGATTGCTATCATCGTCCTCTGTGAAGCAAAGTGAGTATTGGGGTGGCTGTGTCCCGGGCAATGGGGCTGTGACCCGGGCGATGGGGCTGTGTTAGGGTAATGGGGCTGTGTCCCAGGTGATGGGGCTGTGTCCCGGGTGATGGGGCTGTGTCTTGGGTGATGGAGTTGTGTCCCGGGTGATGGGGCTGTGTCCCGAGCGATGGGGCCGTGTCCCGAGCAATGGGGCCATGTCCCGGGCGATGGGGCTGTGTCCCGGGCGATGGGGCTGTGTTAGGGTGATGTGGCTGTGTCCCGGGCAATGGGGCTGTGTCCTGGGCGATGGGGTTGTGTCCCGGGCGATGGGGCTGTGTCCCGGGCGATGGGGCTGTGTCCCGGGCGATGGGACTGTGTCCTGGGTGATGGGGCTGTGTCCTGGGCGATGGGGTTGTGTCCCCGGCGATGGGGTTGTGTCCCGGGGGATGGGGCTGTGTTCCGGGTGATGGAGCCGTGTCCCGGGCGGTGGGGTGTGTCCAGGGCGGTGGGGCCGTGTTCTGGGCGATGGGGCTGTGTTAGGGTGATGGGGCTGTGTTCCGGGTTATGGGGCTGCAGTGAATGTATATAACATTTCTAAATGTATCTACTGAAACTCTTCTATAATGTTGAAAGTTATTAAGAGTATCAGTGTCTTGGGATATATTGCAGATCTGTTTTTTGCATGAACAGTGGCTATCGGTCCTGCTCTTATTCGTCACATTGCCGGTAGCTTTAGTCTTGCATTCACATTCTAGTTTGCATGTTGCTGACAGACTGGGGGAGTTCCTGGAGAGAGATCAGTCCTGACCTTGGTGTCGAGGCCTCTCTCTGTTCTGCACCTCTCCGGTCCCTCAGCACAGAGATCCATTGAGCCGTCTCTGCACAGCTGTGCTGCTCTCTGCTGGGTGGGGCTCATTGGTATGTAGCTGCACTGCACTGAGGGGCCTGGCCAGTGTTGGCAGTTGGAAATACAATACTACTGTTTCGGGGATGCAGTTTATCTTATGGTCTTGTTAGTTGACTGTAAATGAATGGTAGCTCTGAATAAATTCGAGGTACAGGGCTGCTGTTGGGAGCTTCTGCAGCAAGAGAAGTAGTGAAACAAGCCAGGTTAGAAGAAACTGTATACAGTGAAACCAGTATTAAAGACCAGGGGCCTGCGGTATAACCAAGCCTCTCCTGCTGTGCAGTGGGCTGCTGCTTGACTTGCAGGATCCCAGTGGTCTGTCATTAAGCCTCTTGCATTGGGTAGCATGTTGTTGGATGCTAGTGCATGCGGTTCTGTCTCTTGCAGGAACCTGGGCCGCTGTCAGGATCTCCTGCTGCTGCACTTCACAAGCTTCTCTATCAGACGGCTTCTGGTTGTGAGAGTGCAGAGCGAGGAGGAGAGCCTCATTCTGGCCAGCTCTCCGTACGTACCAGCCAATCAGCTCCCAGCGCAGCCGACGAGGCCACAAGCCGAGAATGGCATCACCATCCTCTCCGCCTGCCTGCCTCCCAGGTATCCAAGCCACGGCTTCTCCAGCTCCACCCGTAACCAGAGAGCTGCTCACACCACTACCTTCAATATCCAGAGCTGCTCACACCACTACCTTCAATAACCAGAGAGCTGCTCACTTCACTACCTTCAATAACCAGAGAGCTGCTCACATCACTACCTTCAATAACCAGAGAGTTGCTCACATCACTACCTTCAATAACCAGAGCTGTTCACACACTACCTTCAATAACAGAGCTGCTCACACACTACCTTCAATAACCAGAGAGCTGCTCACACACTACCTTCAATACCCAGAGAGCTGCTCACACACTACCTTCAATAACCAGAGAGCTGCTCACACACTACCTTCAATAACCAGAGAGCTGCTCACACCACTACCTTCAATAACCAGAGAGCTGCTCACATCACTACCTTCAATAACTAGAGCTGCTCACACACTACCTTCAATACCAGAGCTGCTCACACCACTACCTTCAATAACCAGAGAGCTGCTCACACCACTACCTTCAATAACCAGAGAGCTGCTCACATCACTACCTTCAATAACCAGAGCTGCTCACACCACTACCTTCAATAACCAGAGAGCTGCTCACACACTACCTTCAATAACCAGAGAGCTGCTCACATCACTACCTTCAATAAC
Organism: Polyodon spathula; assembly: GCF_017654505.1. Lineage (NCBI taxonomy): Eukaryota > Metazoa > Chordata > Actinopteri > Acipenseriformes > Polyodontidae > Polyodon > Polyodon spathula. The sequence goes on along the minus strand of NC_054541.1, from coordinate 51,415,026 downwards.
CAGAGAACTGCTCACACACTACCTTCAATAACCAGAGCTGCTCACACCACTACCTTCAATAACCAGAGAGCTGCTCACACACTACCTTCACCAGAGCTGCTCACATCACTACCTTCAATAACCAGAGAGCTGCTCACACACTACCTTCAATAACCAGAGAGCTGCTCACACCACTACCTTCAATAACCAGAGAGCTGCTCACACCACTACCTTCAATAACCAGAGCTGCTCACACCACTACCTTCAATAACCAGAGCTGCTCACACACTACCTTCAATAACCAGAGAGCTGCTCACACCACTACCTTCAATAACCAGAGAGCTGCTCACACACTACCTTCAATAACCAGAGAGCTGCTCACATCACTACCTTCAATAACCAGAGAGCTGCTCACACACTACCTTCAATAACCAGAGAGCTGCTCACACCACTACCTTCAATAACCAGAGCTGCTCACACCACTACCTTCAATAACCAGAGCTGCTCACACCACTACCTTCAATAACCAGAGAGCTGCTCACACCACTACCTTCAATAACCAGAGAGCTGCTCACACCACTACCTTCAATAACCAGAGAGCTGCTCACATCACTACCTTCAATAACCAGAGAGCTGCTCACACACTACCTTCAATACCCAGAGCTGCTCAAACCACTACCTTCAATAACCAGAGAGCTGCTCACACACTACCTTCAATAACCAGAGCTGCTCACACCACTACCTTCAATAACCAGAGAGCTGCTCACACCACTACCTTCAATAACCAGAGAGCTGCTCACACCACTACCTTCAATAACCAGAGAGCTGCTCACACCACTACCTTCAATAACCAGAGAGCTGCTCACACCACTACCTTCAATAAACAGAGAGCTGCTCACACCACTACCTTCAATAACCAGAGCTGCTTACACCACTACCTTCAATAACCAGAGAGCTACTCACACCACTACCTTCGATAAACGGACAGCTGCTCACTCCATCCCACAGCCTAGTCCTTTCTATAATCAGAGCTGCTCACTCCACCCCACAGCCCAGTCCTTTCTATAATCACAGAGCTGCTCACTCCATCCCACAGCCCAGTCCTTTCTATAATCAGAGCTGCTCACTCCACCCCACAGCCCAGTCCTTTCTATAATCAGAGCTGCTCACTCCACCCCACAGCCCAGTCCTTTCTATAATCACAGAGCTGCTCACTCCACCCCACAGCCCAGTCCTTTCTATAATCACAGAGCTGCTCACTCCACCCCACAGCCCAGTCCTTTCTATAATCAGAGCTGCTCACTCCACCCCACAGCCCAGTCCTTTCTATAATCACAGAGCTGCTCACTCCACCCCACAGCCCAGTCCTTTCTATAATCACAGAGCTGCTCACTCCATCCCACAGCCCAGTCCTTTCTATAATCAGAGCTGCTCACTCCACCCCACAGCCCAGTCCTTTCTATAATCAGAGCTGCTCACTCCACCCCACAGCCCAGTCCTTTCTATAATCACAGAGCTGCTCACTCCACCCCACAGCCCAGTCCTTTCTATAATCAGAGCTGCTCACTCCACCCCACAGCCCAGTCCTTGCTATAATCAGAGCTGCTCACTCCACCCCACAGCCCAGTCTTTTCTATAATCAGAGCTGCTCACTCCACCCCACAGCCCAGTCCTTTCTATAATCACAGAGCTGCTCACTCCACCCCACAGCCCAGTCCTTTCTATAATCAGAGCTGCTCACTCCACCCCACAGCCCAGTCCTTTCTATAATCACAGAGCTGCTCACTCCACCCCACAGCCCAGTCGGGTGAGGATGGATCTAGTATAGTGGTGGGTTCTGTTATTGATGAGGGCTCCCTTGTTTTTCTTACCTGTGATGTTTTGGTTGCATGTGAAGGGGTGCTGCTTGAAATCATGGTCCTGTTGGATGAAGTGCAGGGAGGCTGGAGGGGGGCTGGACTCCCAGTGCTCACAATCATTTATATTTTGTGCAAATTTGATGGCTACTGATTTTCTAGTCTCACCAATTTACTGTTTTACAATAAATAATGTGATACAAGCACAGAAGAAGGATGGTTGTTCTTCAAAAATGTAGTACTAGAGGCGCAAAACAATTACATCCCTAAAGTAGACAAATCTAAATGTAAAACTAAATTGCCAAAATGGTTTAATAGATCAATTAAAAAAAAATTCAGCGAAAAAAGGCACTTTACAGAGCATTAAAAAAGGACCAAAAAGAAAGTACGCAGAAAGAGTACACAGAACTGCAAACGCAAGTCAAAAAGGAAGTTAGAAAGGCCAAGAGAGAAATAGAAATGAACATTGCTAAGGGAGCTAAAACCAATTCCAAAATGTTTTTCCAATATTACAACAGCAAGCGAATATTCAAAGAGGAGATTAAATGTTTAAGAGATACAAATGGCAAAATCGTAGATGAAGAAAAAAAAATAACAAATATATTAAATGATTACTTTTCACAAGTTTTTACAAAGGAAGATACTGACAACATGCCCCACATGTCATCCAGTTCCTATCCAGTTTTAAATAACTTTAGCATAACTGAGGCAGAAGTGTTAAAGGGATTAGGAGCTCTTAAAATAAACAAATCCCCTGGGCCGGATGAGATCCTCCCAGTAGTACTCAAAGAAATGAAAGAAGTAATTTACAAACCGCTAACCAAGATCATGCAGCAGTCTCTTGACACAGGGGTGGTACCGACAGACTGGAAAATTGCAAACGTAATACTGATCCACAAAAAGGGAAACAAAACTGAACCAGGTAACTACAGACCAGTAAGCCTGACTTCTATTATATGCAAACTTATGGAAACTATAATAAGATCCAAAATGGAAAATTACCTATATGGTAACAGGGTCCTGGGAGACAGTCAACATGGTTTTAGGAAAGGGAGATCGTGTCTAACTAACTTGCTTGATTTTTTTTGAGGATGCAACATCGATAATGGATAATTGCAAAGCATATGACATGGTTTATTTAGATTTCCAGAAAGATTTTGACAAAGTCCCGCACAAAAGATTAATTCTCAAACTGAACGCAGTAGGGATTCAAGGAAACACATGTACATGGATTAGGGAGTGGTTAACATGTAGAAAACAGAAAGTACTGATTAGAGGAAAAACCTCAGAATGGAGTGTGGTAACCAGCGGTGTACCACAGGGATCAGTATTAGGTCCTCTGCTATTCCTAATCTACATTAATGATTTAGATTCTGGTATAGTAAGCAAACTTGTTAAATTTGCAGACGACACAAAAGTAGGAGGAGTGGCAAACACTGTTGCAGCAGCAAAGGTCATTCAAAATGATCTAGACAAGATTCAGAACTGGGCAGACACATGGCAAATGACATTTAATAGAGAAAAGTGTAAGGTACTGCACGCAGGAAATAAAAATGTACATTATAAATATCATATGGGAGATATTGAAATTGGAGAAGGAATCTATGAAAAAGACCTAGGAGTTTTTGTTGACTCAGAAATGTCTTCATCTAGACAATGTGGGGAAGCTATAAAAAAGGCTAACAAGATGCTCGGATACATTGTGAAAAGTGTTGAATTTAAATCAAGGGAAGTAATGTTAAAACTGTACAATGCACTAGTAAGACCTCATCTTGAATATTGTGTTCAGTTCTGGTCACCTCGCTATAAAAAAGATATTGCTGCTTTAGAAAGAGTGCAAAGAAGAGCGACCAGAATTATTCCGGGCTTAAAAGGCATGTCATATGCAGACAGGCTAAAAGAATTGAATCTGTTCAGTCTTGAACAAAGAAGACTACGTGGCGACCTAATTCAAGCATTCAAAATTCTAAAAGGTATTGACAGTGTCGACGCAAGGGACTTTTTCAGCCTGAAAAAAGAAACAAGGACCAGGGGTCACAAATGGAGATTAGACAAAGGGACATTCAGAACAGAAAATAGGAGGCACTTTTTTACACAGAGAATCGTGAGGGTCTGGAATCAACTCCCCAGTAATGTTGTTGAAGCTGACACCCTGGGATCCTTCAAGAAGCTGCTTGAAGAGATTCTGGGATCAATAAGCTACTAACAACCAAACGAGCAAGATGGGCCGAATGGCCTCCTCTCGTTTGTAAACTTTCTTATGGTCTTATGTTCTTATGTTCTTATGGTCTTATGTTCTTATGTTCTTATGTTCTTATGTTCTTATGTGAATCTCAACCCATTTCAACATTTGAAGTATGCTAAAGTTGCAGTTTTCAGATGTAGATCTTTTCAGATTTATTTTCATGCTGTTTTTTTCCCCAGGCGATAAAGTGATCCTGAGGAAGCCAATAGAAAACACTGAGGTGGAGTATGTAGCCTACATCACTGAGGTAATGTATGTTTTTATAAAGAATACAGTATACGTCACTGCAGTGCCAGCGTCAGTGTGTGACTGTCACATCAGTGTGTGACTGTCACGTCACTGCAGTGCCAGCGTCAGTGTGTGAGTGTCACATCAGTGTGTGACTGTCACGTCACTGCAGTGCCAGCGTCAGTGTGTGACTGTCACGTCACTGCAGTGCCAGCGTCAGTGTGTGACTGTCACGTCACTGCAGTGCCAGCGTCAGTGTGTGAGTGTCACATCAGTGTGTGACTGTCACGTCACTGCAGTGCCAGCGTCAGTGTGTGAGTGTCACATCAGTGTGTGACTGTCACGTCACTGCAGTGCCAGCGTCAGTGTGTGACTGTCACGTCACTGCAGTGCCAGCGTCAGTGTGTGAGTGTCACGTCACTGCAGTGCCAGCGTCAGTGTGTGAGTGTCACATCAGTGTGTGACTGTCACGTCACTGCAGTGCCAGCGTCAGTGTGTGACTGTCACGTCACTGCAGTGCCAGCGTCAGTGTGTGAGTGTCACATCAGTGTGTGACTGTCACGTCACTGCAGTGCCAGCGTCAGTGTGTGAGTGTCACATCAGTGTGTGACTGTCACGTCACTGCAGTGCCAGCGTCAGTGTGTGAGTGTCACATCACTGCAGTGCCAGCGTCAGTGTGTGAGTGTCACATCAGTGTGTGACTGTCACGTCACTGCAGTGCCAGCGTCAGTGTGTGACTGTCACGTCACTGCAGTGCCAGCGTCAGTGTGTGAGTGTCACATCAGTGTGTGACTGTCACGTCACTGCAGTGCCAGCGTCAGTGTGTGAGTGTCACATCAGTGTGTGACTGTCACGTCACTGCAGTGCCAGCGTCAGTGTGTGACTGTCACGTCACTGCAGTGCCAGCGTCAGTGTGTGAGTGTCACATCAGTGTGTGACTGTCACGTCACTGCAGTGCCAGCGTCAGTGTGTGACTGTCACGTCACTGCAGTGCCAGCGTCAGTGTGTGAGTGTCATGTCACTGCGGTGCTAGCATCAGTGTGTGACTGTCACGTCTCTATCTGTCTCTCTGTCTGTCTTTCAGTCCTGTTTCTTGAGAGTGTCGTGGTTCAGATGCCCCAGCTGAGCCTAGCCTGGGAAGAGGAGAGAGAGGGAGACTCTCAGGAGGTGAGGAGAGGAGAGAAGGGAAGCAGCCTCAGTCAAGAATGTTCTCATTCACTTTGATCACTCACTGCTGCTTTTTCTCTTACTCTATTTCTCTATTCTATGTCTGTGTTTCCAGGCAAAGGGAATGTCACAGAATGATGGCCAGACCACAGAGACACTGTGTGCTCAACTAGGTGAAGTGGTCTCTAGTGGTGGGAGGGAGGCAGTGTGGATTCGGGGTCTCTAGTGGTGGGAGGGAGGCAGTGTGGATTCGGGGTCTCTAGTGGTGGGAGGGAGGCAGTGTGGATTCGGGGTCTCTAGTGGTGGGAGGGAGGCAGTGTGGATTCAGGGTCTCTAGTGGTGGGAGGGAGGCAGTGTGGATTCAGGGTCTCTAGTGGTGGGAGGGAGGCAGTGTGGATTCGGGGTCTCTAGTGGTGGGAGGGAGGCAGTGTGGATTCGGGGTCTCTAGTGGTGGGAGGGAGGCAGTGTGGATTCGGGGTCTCTAGTGGTGGGAGGGAGGCAGTGTGGATTCGGGGTCTCTAGTGGTGGGAGGGAGGCAGTGTGGATTCGGGGTCTCTAGTGGTGGGAGGGAGGCAGTGTGGATTCGGGGTCTCTAGTGGTGGGAGGGAGGCAGTGTGGATTCGGGGTCTCTAGTGGTGGGAGGGAGGCAGTGTGGATTCGGGGTCTCTAGTGGTGGGAGGGAGGCAGTGTGGATTCGGGGTCTCTAGTGGTGGGAGGGAGGCAGTGTGGATTTGGGGTCTCTAGTGGTGGGAGGGAGGCAGTGTGGATTCGGGGTCTCTAGTGGTGGGAGGGAGGCAGTGTGGATTCGGGGTCTCTAGTGGTGGGAGGGAGGCAGTGTGGATTCGGGGTCTCTAATGGTGGGAGGGAGGCAGTGTGGATTTGGGGTCTTTAGTGGTGGGAGGGAGGCAGTGTGGATTCGGGTGGATCCCCTGATGAGTCAGGCACCGGGAAGCGGGGGGACCAGTTCTTTAACCCCTCTCTGAACCCCCACCAGAGAGCCGCAGTGAAGCGCATTCTGGCTGGAGAGTGCCGGCCCAACCCTTACATCCTCTTTGGACCCCCAGGGACCGGCAAGACCGTCACCCTCATCGAGGCAATACTGCAGGTACCAGCGGCCCTGACTGCAAGCGTGTGGACGGCTACGTGAGTGTGAGAACACCGCAGTGGCTACAGGGCGACTCTAACATATCCTTTAATAGTCAACAACTTCAGTGAATCCTGTCCCAGCAGTCATGAACGTCACAAATCCTGTGTGTCTGACCCTCCCTCTCCCCTCTTTGTCTCAGATCCATCACAAGCTGTGTGACAGTTGTGTGCTGGTGTGCACCCTTTCAAACAGCGCTGCAGACCTGCTCTGCACCCGTCTGCACCAGAGCAGACACCCGCACTCTGGAAACCTGGTCCATCTCAACGCCATCTGCAGGTCTGAGGAGGTACTGTAGCCCATAGAACCCAGACTCTGTGGGCTTCTTGCAGGGTTAGGAGTTGTTGGACTGACCCTGTCTCTGTTTCTCCTGCAGAGCATCCCTGAGATGTTGAAGCCGTACAGCCATGCCGGGGAGGACGTTTACCAGGCCGCCTATTACCGTTTCTCTGTGTGCAGATAGTTCTGGCCGGAGACCCGATGCAGCTCGGTCTGGTGGTGAAGTCAAAGCTGGCTTCAGCGTTTGGACTGGGTCAGTCCCTCTTGGAGAGGCTGATGAGCCTCCCCCTGTACGCCTGGAATGGGAAGAGCTACAGCTCCCATGACGCCTACAACCCCCTGCTGGTGAGGCGCAGTACTGTGTGCTTCTGTTGGTTTGTTGCTTAGACTCTCAAACACAAACTGGAGGAAACAGAAACTTAAATTCCCAATCGATGGCTAGAGGGCTCCACTTGCTGTCTAAATACAGAAAGGCACTTTGCATTCCAATGGTGTTTTAATTCTCTAGTTCTGTTTCCCTTCATTAGGAGAGCGAAAGCTGCTGTGCTTTAGAATTCCATATCAATTCTCAATCACTTCCCATCCTAACAGTCCTGTTCCATATTGTTCTTGTGCAAAGACATGTCGAGTTCTGGAAACAATGTGCTGACTGACTACTGAGCTCCGATTTAAATAATGTGGAAGGCCTCCCACAGCACGGGGAGGGACTCCTGTTGCAGAGCCGTTTCACCCATTCCATGTTTTCACAGGATCTTGATCAGCCCCAGTGCACACGTATTGAAGCTCAGGTTTGTTGTTAAACGCTTAGTGAAACCAGGACGGGATGAAAGCTCTGTGCAGTGGCGGTCTCATTGCCATGCTTGCGTGATAGTGTGTCATTATTGGCTGGTTTTGTCTCCCAGGTGACGAAGCTGGTGAGGAATTACCGCTCCCACGAATCCCTGCTGGAGCTGCCATCGAGACTCTTCTACCAGCGCGAGCTGGAGGTGGGGGCGACCCGGGAGGTAGTGTGTGCGCTGCAGGACTGGAACTGCCTGCCCAAGAAGGGCTTCCCCCTCTTCTTCCATGGAGTGTTGGTAACACTGCCCGTCCTCACGAGGGGAGCATCCCCTCACAAGCACTTTACTGCTCCAGCATCTCCTCAAAAGCACGTTACAGTACTGCAGCATCTCCTCACAAGCACTTTACAGCTGCAGCATCTCCTCACAAGCACTTTACAGCTGCAGCATCTCCTCACAAGCACTTTACTGCTCCAGCATCTCCTCATAAGCACGTTACAGTACTGCAGCATCTCCTCACTAGCACGTTACAGTACTGCAGCATCTCCTCACAAGCACTTTACTGCTCCAGCATCTCCTCACAAGCACGTTACAGTACTCCAGCATCTCCTCACAAGCACTTTACTGCTCCAGCATCTCCTCACAAGCACGTTACAGTACTCCAGCATCTCCTCACAAGCACTTTACAGCTGCAGCATCTCCTCACAAGCACGTTACAGTACTGCAGCATACTGCAGGACGGCCAGGGTGTCCTTGGCTCACCATGCTCCTGCGACCCCTGTAGTCTGGCTTTTCGTTACGTCCTGCTAGAGGGTGTTTCCCTGGAAGCTGTACTGGACCTGGGCGTTGTCCTCCGACGCGACGAGCTCTGAGGTGACCTGCATGGTGACTCTGACTCAACAAGGAGTCTGCCGATATCAAAGAGACTGTCCAAGCGTACCACTGCTGAGTCACGACTCACAACGCTTCGCCCACAATGACTCCCAGCGTAGCCCTTTTTCGTCATACAAGCTCTCCAGGAGGTCTCAGTCGCAGGGGGCCCCAACGTCGCGACTCGGCCGAATTTATTGAAGGATCCCAGGGTGTCAGCTTCAACAACATTACTGGGGAGTTGATTCCAGACCCTCACGATTCTCTGTGTAAAAAAGTGCCTCCTATTTTCTGTTCTGAATGCCCCTTTGTCTAATCTCCATTTGTGACCGCTGGTCCTTGTTTCTTTTTTCAGGCTGAAAAAGTCCCTTGGGTCGACATTGTCAATACCTTTTAGAATTTTGAATGCTTGAATTAGGTCGCCACGTAGTCTTCTTTGTTCAAGACTGAACAGATTCAATTCTTTTAGCCTTTTAAGCCCGGAATAATTCTGGTCGCTCTTCTTTGCACTCTTTCTAGAGCAGCAATATCTTTTTTATAGCGAGGTGACCAGAACTGCACACAATATTCAAGATGAGGTCTTACTAGTGCATTGTACAGTTTTAACATTACTTCCCTTGATTTAAATTCAACACTTTTCACAATGTATCCGAGCATCTTGTTAGCCTTTTTTATAGCTTCCCCACTTTGTCTAGATGAAGACATTTCTGAGTCAACAAAATCTCCTGGGTCATTTTCATAGATTCCTTCTCCAATTTCAGTATCTCCCATATGATATTTATAATGCACATTTTTATTTCCTGCGTGCAGGACCTTACACTTTTCATTCAATTTGGGGAGAAAATGGGGTAAAATAAAAAATAAAAAGTACTACTAATCCTGTAATAGTACTACTACCACTACTATAATACTACCACCAATATAATACTACCACTACTATAATGCTACCACTACTATAATACTACCACTAATGCTACTAATAAGAAATAAATGCATAACATTGTCAGCATTGGGTTCTCCAAGGGCCAAGGGCAGTGTGTGGAATGGGGGGACTGTGTTGCTAGTGACCCCCTGACTCATTTCAGGACCTGTGTTTCAGGGCGCTGCTGGAGTACTCAACTCTCAATGGGGCCTTTCTGAACTGGCAGCCAGGAGCAAGTAAGTGTTTGTCTCTCTGCCTTCCTCTCCTCACCTCTCCTCTCCTATCCTCTTTCATTTGCCTGGTTCACACTCTATTGCTCTCTCTTCGTCTGGTCCACACTCTATTGCTCTCTCTTTGTCTGGTTCACACTCTATTGCTCTCTCTTCCTCTCCTCCTCATTCGTCTGGTTCACACTCTATTGCTCTCTCTTCCTCTCCTCTCTTCATTTGTCTGGTTCACACTCTATTGCTCTCTCTTCCTCTCCTCTTTCATTCGTCTGGTTCACAATCTATTGCGCTCTCTTCCTCTCCTCTCTTCATTCATCTGGTTCACACTCTATTGCTCTCTCTTCCTCTCCTCTCTTCATTCGTCTGGTTCACACTCTATTGCTCTCTCTTCCTCTCCTCTCTTCATTCGTCTGGTTCACACTCTATTGCTCTCTCTTCCTCTCCTCTCTTCATTCGTCTGGTTCACACTCTATTGCTCTCTCTTCCTCTCCTCTCGTCATTCGTCTGGTTCACACTCTATTGCTCTCTCTTCCTATCCTCTCTTCATTCATCTGGTTCACACTCTATTGCTCTCTCTTCCTATCCTCTCTTCATTCATCTGGTTCACACTCTATTGCTCTCTCTTCCTCTCCTCTTTCATTTGTCTGGTTCACACTCTATTGCTCTCTCTTCCTCTCCTCCTCATTCGTCTGGTTCACACTCTATTGCTCTCTCTTCCTCTCCTCTTTCATTTGTCTGGTTCACACTCTATTGCTCTCTCTTCCTCTCCTCTTTCATTCATCTGGTTCACACTCTATTGCTCTCTCTTCCTCTCCTCTTTCATTTGTCTGGTTCACACTCTATTGCTCTCTCTTCCTCTCCTCTCTTCATTCATCTGGTTCACACTCTATTGCTCTCTCTTCCTCTCCTCTCTTCATTCATCTGGTTCACACTCTATTGCTCTCTCTTCCTCTCCTCTCTTCATTCATCTGGTTCACACTCTATTGCTCTCTCTTCCTCTCCTCTCTTCATTCGTCTGGTTCACACTCTTTATTGCTCTCTCTTCCTCTCCTCTCTTCATTCGTCTGGTTCACACTCTATTGCTCTCTCTTCCTATCCTCTCTTCATTTGTCTGGTTCACACTCTATTGCTCTCTCTTCCTCTCCTCTCTTCATTCGTCTGGTTCACACTCTATTGCTCTCTCTTCCTCTCCTCTCTTCATTCGTCTGGTTCACACTCTATTGCTCTCTCTTCCTCTCCTCTCTTCATTCATCTGGTTCACACTCTATTGCTCTCTCTTCCTCTCCTCTTTCATTCGTCTGGTTCACACTCTATTGCTCTCTCTTCCTCTCCTCTTTCATTTGTCTGGTTCACACTCTATTGCTCTCTCTTCCTCTCCTCTTTCATTCATCTGGTTCACACTCTATTGCTCTCTCTTCCTCTCCTCTCTTCATTCGTCTGGTTCACACTCTATTGCTCTCTCTTCCTCTCCTCTTTCATTTGTCTGGTTCACACTCTATTGCTCTCTCTTCCTCTCCTCTTTCATTCGTCTGGTTCACACTCTATTGCTCTCTCTTCCTCTCCTCTCTTCATTCATCTGGTTCACACTCTATTGCTCTCTCTTCCTCTCCTCTCTTCATTCATCTGGTTCACACTCTATTGCTCTCTCTTCCTATCCTCTCTTCATTCATCTGGTTCACACTCTATTGCTCTCTCTTCCTCTCCTCTTTCATTCGTCTGGTTCACACTCTATTGCTCTCTCTTCCTCTCCTCTCTTCATTCGTCTGGTTCACACTCTTTGTTGCTCTCTCTTCCTATCCTCTCTTCATTCATCTGGTTCACACTCTTTATTGCTCTCTCTTCCTATCCTCTCTTCATTCGTCTGGTTCACACTCTATTGCTCTCTCTTCCTCTCCTCTTTCATTCGTCTGGTTCACACTCTATTGCTCTCTCTTCCTCTCCTCTCTTCATTCGTCTGGTTCACACTCTATTGCTCTCTCTTCCTCTCCTCTTTCATTCGTCTGGTTCACACTCTATTGCTCTCTCTTCCTCTCCTCTCTTCATTCGTCTGGTTCACACTCTATTGCTCTCTCTTCCTCTCCTCTCTTCATTTGTCTGGTTCACACTCTATTGCTCTCTCTTCCTCTCCTCTCTTCATTCATCTGGTTCACACTCTATTGCTCTCTCTTCCTCTCCTCTCTTCATTCATCTGGTTTACACTCTATTGCTCTCTCTTCCTCTCCTCTCTTCATTCGTCTGGTTCACACTCTATTGCTCTCTCTTCCTCTCCTCTTTCATTCGTCTGGTTCACACTCTATTGCTCTCTCTTCCTCTCCTCTCTTCATTCATCTGGTTCACACTCTATTGCTCTCTCTTCCTATCCTCTCTTCATTCGTCTGGTTCACACTCTATTGCTCTCTCTTCCTCTCCTCTTTCATTCGTCTGGTTCACACTCTATTGCTCTCTCTTCCTCTCCTCTCTTCATTCGTCTGGTTCACACTCTATTGCTCTCTCTTCCTCTCCTCTTTCATTCGTCTGGTTCACACTCTATTGCTCTCTCTTCCTCTCCTCTTTCATTTGTCTGGTTCACACTCTATTGCTCTCTCTTCCTCTCCTCTCTTCATTTGTCTGGTTCACACTCTATTGCTCTCTCTTCCTCTCCTCTCTTCATTTGTCTGGTTCACACTCTATTGCTCTCTCTTCCTCTCCTCTCTTCATTCATCTGGTTCACACTCTATTGCTCTCTCTTCCTCTCCTCTCTTCATTCATCTGGTTCACACTCTATTGCTCTCTCTTCCTCTCCTCTTTCATTCATCTGGTTCACACTCTATTGTTCTCTCTTCCTATCCTCTCTTCATTCATCTGGTTCACACTCTATTGCTCTCTCTTCCTCTCCTCTCTTCATTCGTCTGGTTCACACTCTATTGCTCTCTCTTCCTCTCCTCTCTTCATTCGTCTGGTTCACACTCTATTGCTCTCTCTTCCTCTCCTCTCTTCATTCGTCTGGTTCACACTCTATTGCTCTCTCTTCCTCTCCTCTCTTCATTCATCTGGTTCACACTCTATTGCTCTCTCTTCCTCTCCTCTTTCATTTGTCTGGTTCACACTCTATTGCTCTCTCTTCCTATCCTCTCTTCATTCATCTGGTTCACACTCTATTGCTCTCTCTTCCTCTCCTCTCTTCATTCGTCTGGTTCACACTCTATTGCTCTCTCTTCCTCTCCTCTCTTCATTCATCTGGTTCACACTCTATTGCTCTCTCTTCCTATCCTCTCTTCATTCATCTGGTTCACACTCTATTGCTCTCTCTTCCTTCCTCTCTTCATTCGTCTGGTTCACACTCTATTGCTCTCTCTTCCTCTCCTCTCTTCATTTGTCTGGTTCACACTCTATTGCTCTCTCTTCCTCTCCTCTCTTCATTCATCTGGTTTACACTCTATTGCTCTCTCTTCCTCTCCTCTCTTCATTCGTCTGGTTCACACTCTATTGCTCTCTCTTCCTCTCCTCTTTCATTCATCTGGTTCACACTCTATTGCTCTCTCTTCCTCTCCTCTCTTCATTTGTCTGGTTCACACTCTATTGCTCTCTCTTCCTCTCCTCTTTCATTCGTCTGGTTCACACTCTATTGCTCTCTCTTCCTCTCCTCTTTCATTTGTCTGGTTCACACTCTATTGCTCTCTCTTCCTCTCCTCTCTTCATTCATCTGGTTCACACTCTATTGCTCTCTCTTCCTATCCTCTCTTCATTCATCTGGTTCACACTCTATTGCTCTCTCTTCCTCTCCTCTCTTCATTCATCTGGTTCACACTCTATTGCTCTCTCTTCCTCTCCTCTCTTCATTCATCTGGTTCACACTCTATTGCTCTCTCTTCCTCTCCTCTCTTCATTCTCTGGTTCACACTCTATTGCTCTCTCTTCCTCCTCTTTCATTCGTCTGGTTCACACTCTATTGCTCTCTCTTCCTCTCCTCTCTTCATTCGTCTGGTTCACACTCTATTGCTCTCTCTTCCTCTCCTCTCTTCATTCGTCTGGTTCACACTCTATTGCTCTCTCTTCCTCTCCTCTTTCATTCGTCTGGTTCACACTCTATTGCTCTCTCTTCCTATCCTCTCTTCATTTGTCTGGTTCACACTCTATTGCTCTCTCTTCCTCTCCTCTTTCATTCGTCTGGTTCACACTCTATTGCTCTCTCTTCCTCTCCTCTCTTCATTCGTCTGGTTCACACTCTATTGCTCTCTCTTCCTCTCCTCTCTTCATTCGTCTGGTTCACACTCTATTGCTCTCTCTTCCTCTCCTCTCTTCATTTGTCTGGTTCACACTCTATTGCTCTCTCTTCCTCTCCTCTCTTCATTTGTCTGGTTCACACTCTATTGCTCTCTCTTCCACTCCTCTTTCATTTGTCTGGTTCACACTCTATTGCTCTCTCTTCCTCTCCTCTTTCATTTGTCTGGTTCACACTCTATTGCTCTCTCTTCCTCTCCTCTTTCATTTGTCTGGTTCACACTCTATTGCTCTTTATTCTCTTCCTCATCCTCTTTTATTGTCTAGTTCACACATCTCATTGCCTCGCCTTCTCTCTCTTCCTGGAATCCTTCTTCATTCATCTGGTTCCGTTACTCTATTGCTCTCTCTTCCTCTCATCTAGAACATTTGTTCTTGGGAGCTAGAGGCAAAACATTAAGAACTCATCCAGGTCTCTTCATTCTACACAGATGATGGGTACAAGGCTGTCTGACAGGGACAATCTGGGACTGAGTTAAAGTTGAGCTCCTAACTCTGTGATGCCCTGGAGAGAAGGGCAGTGTTCATCAGAACGGTGGTGCTGCTGTCTGGAGCCGCTTTGGATAGCTTGTCTGGTTCAGACTCTATTGCTCTCAGTTTCCAAGAATGGGATTCATTTGTCTGTGTTCACAAGCTAGAGGCTCTCACGATTGCATCAGTAAACAGGGTCTTTCATTTGTATTGGTTCTGAACACAGTGATTGCTCAGTCTGCATCTGTAAACAAGGTCTTTCATTTGTACTGAGTTCAAAGCAGTCTATCCTCTCTTATTCAACTCTGTTCATTTGTCTGGTTCACACTCTATTGCTCTCTCTTCTCTCCTCTCTCCTCTTTCTATCCTCTCTTCATTTGTCTGGTTCACACTCTATTGCTCTCTCTTCCTATTGCTCTCTCTTCCTCCTCTTTCATTTGTCTGGTTCACACTCTATTGCTCTCTCTTCCACTCCTCTTTCTTGTCTGGTTCACTCTATCTGGTTCACACTCTATTGCTCTCTCTTCCACTCCTCTTTCATTTGTCTGGTTCACACTCTATTGCTCTCTCTTCCACTCCTCTCTTCATTCAATCTGGTTTACACTCTATTGCTCTCTCTTGCTCCTCTTTTCATTCGTCTGGTTCACACTCTATTGCTCTCTCTTCCCTCCTCTGTTCATTCTCTGGTTCACACTCTATTGTTCTCTCTTCCTATCCTCACATTCATCTGGTTTACACTCTCTCTGCTCTTCCTCTCCTCTCTTCATTCTGTCTGGTTCACACTCTATTGCTCTCTCTTCCTCTCCTCTTTCATTACGCTTCTTCTGTGTCTATGAAGGGGCCCGACTCCTGTCTTGCCACTGGGAGCTAGGAGGGCCTGGCCTAGAATGCTTGCCCTCTGTTTGGAAATTTAAATGAGAATTTAATGTTGTTTTTTTTCGAGTGAGACAAATCATTTGAATACATAAAAAAAACAATGACTTAATCACACAATCACCAAAAAAAAAGTGAAATAACAAAATAATTTATATTATTCAAAAAATTCTAAAAACACGACACAATCAATCAACCACAAAAAAACTATAAAATATTTGTGTGTTTGTTTTAGTTTTAAACATCAGAAACAATAAGTCTACAACGATAGAATTAAAAAACAAAAATACAAAGAAATAAGATTATGCTGCATTTATATACATTGAAGACAGCAAAGACAGAGGCTCCATTCATTTGAGAGGGGTCTAGTTCTACTGATGTGCACCTTTTGCAGCAACACCATAACTTTCATCCCTCCTCTTTTCATTCGTCTGGTTCACAACGCTGTATTGGCTCTCTCTTCCTAGTCCTCCCTCTCTTTCATTTGTCCTGGTGCACAAAAACCTCTATTGGCTCTCATCGTCCTTTCATTCGTCTGGTTCACACTCTATTCTCTCTCTTCCTCTCCTCTCTTCATTCGATCTGGTTCACACTCTATATTGCATCTCTCTTCCTATCCTCTCTTCATTGAATCTGGTTCACACTCTATTGCTCTCTCTTCCTCTCCTCTTTCATTCGTCTGGTTCACACTCTATTGCTCTCTCTTCCTCTCCTCTTTCATTCATCTGGTTCACAGAACTCTCTTGTATTGCTCTCTTCTTCACTCATCCTCTCTTCCTTTGTCTGGTTCGTCTGGTTCACCCCTTATTGCTCTCTCTTCCTCTCCTCTTCATTCATCTGGTTCACACTCTATTCTCTCTCTTCCTATCCTCTCTTCATTCATCTGGTTTACACTCTATTGCTCTCTCTTCCTCTCTTCATTCGTCTGGTTCACACTTTTTTGCTCTCTCTTCCTATTCTCTCTTCATTCATCTGGTTCCTCTTTATTGTTCTCTCTTCCTTCCTCTCTTCAGTCTGGTTCACATTTCTCTCTATTTCATTCATTTCTCTCTCTTCCTATCCTTTCTTCATTCGTCTGGTTCACACTCTATTGCTCTCTCTTCCTCTCCTCTCTTCATTCGTCTGGTTCACACTCTATTGCTCTCTCTTCCTCTCCTCTTTCATTTGTCTAGTTCACACTTTATTGCTCTCTTCTCTTCTCCTCTCTTCTCTTCATCTAGTTCATACTCTTTGCTTCCTTCATTAGCTGTTCTTGGCAGAGAGGACCGGAACTCATCCAGTGTTTAAAAGCTTTATAGATGAGGGTCCAAGGATGTGCGTCAGGGTCACTTGTCAGATTTCCAAAGTACATTATAATCTCGCAATTTAGAATGCAAGCTGGTTTTAATGCCCTGGAATGTTGTTTATGGATGAAAACTTTCCGTTAGTGCTGTGACATTTACAATAATGAGAACATTTGTTAAGGGGGAGCTAGAGGCAAAACATTAAGAAGTGGCACGGCGAGGTTTCTGTATTCTACACAGTGATGGGTACAGCTGTCTGACAGGGACAATCTGGGACTGAGTTAAAGTTGAGCTCCTAACTCTGTGATGCCCTGGAGAGAAGGGCAGTGTTCATCAGAACGGTGGTGCTGCTGTCTGGAGCCGCTTTGGAAGGAGGGCTCCATCTCATAGCTCCCTGTCCAGATTCATGAATTCAGTGAGAGGAAGAATGGGATTCAATATGTGGCTGTGTGCTGAAGCACAGGGTTCCACGATGTGCATCAGTAAACAGGGTCATTGATTTGTATTGAATCTGAAGCACAGGGTTCCTCAGTCTGCATCTGTAAACAAGGTTATTGATTTGTATTGAATCTGAAGCACAGATTTAAGAACATAAGAACATAAGGACATGAGAACATAAGAAAGTTTACAAATGAGAGGAAGTCATTCGCCCCATCTTGCTCATTTGGTTGTTAGTAGCTTATTGATCCCAGAATCTCATCAAGCAGCTTCTTGAAGGATCCCAGGGTGTCAGCTTCAACAGCATTACTGGGGAGTTGATTCCAGACCCTCACGATTCTCTGTGTAAAAAAGTGCTTCCTATTTTCTGTTCTGAATGCCCCTTTGTCTAATCTCCATTTGTGACTCCTGGTCCTTGTTTCTTTTTTCAGGTTGAAAAAGTCCCTTGGGTCGACATTTGTCAATACCTTTTAGAATTTTGAATGCTTGAATTAGGTCGCCACGTAGTCTTCTTTGTTCAAGACTGAACAGATTCAATTCTTTTAGCCTGTCTGCATATGACATGCCTTTTAAACCCGGAATAATTCTGGTCGCTCTTCTTTGCACTCTTTCTAGAGCAGCAATATCTTTTTTATAGCGAGGTGACCAGAACTGCACACAATATTCAAGATGAGGTCTTACTAGTGCATTGTACAGTTTTAACATTACTTCCCTTGATTTAAATTCAACACTTTTCACAATGTATCCGAGCATCTTGTTAGCCTTTTTTATAGCTTCCCCACATTGTCTAGATGAAGACATTTCTGAGTCAACAAAAAACTCCTAGGTCTTTTTCATAGATTCCTTCTCCAATTTCAGTATCTCCCATATGATATTTATAATGTACATTTTTATTTCCTGCGTGCAGTACCTTACACTTTTCTCTATTAAATGTCATTTGCCATGTATCTGCCCAGTTCTGAATCTTGTCTAGATCATTTTGAATGACCTTTGCTGCTGCAACAGTGTTTGCCACTCCTCCTACTTTTGTGTCGTCTGCAAATTTAACAAGATTTGCTTACTATACCAGAATCTAAATCATTAATGTAGATTAGGAATAGCAGAGGACCTAATATTGATCCCTGTGGTACACCGCTGGTTACCACACTCCATTCTGAGTGTTTTTCCTCTAATCAGTACTTTCTGTTTTCTACATGTTAACCACTCCCTAATCCATGTACATGTGTTTCCTTGAATCCCAACTGCGTTCAGTTTGAGAATTAATCTTTTGTGCGGGACTTTGTCAAAAGCTTTCTGGAAATCTAAATAAACCATGTCATATGCTTTGCAATTATCCATTATCGATGTTGCATCCTCAAAAAAATCAAGCAAGTTAGTTAGACACGATCTCCCTTTCCTAAAACCATGTTGACTGTCTCCCAGTACCCTGTTACCATATAGGTAATTTTCCATTTTGGATCTTATTATAGTTTCCATTAAGTTTGCATATAATAGAAGTCAGGCTTATTGGTCTGTAGATACCTGGTTCAGTTTTGTTTCCCTTTTTGTGGATCGGTATTACGTTTGCAATTTTCCAGTCTGTCGGTACCACCCCTGTGTCAAGAGACTGCTGCATGATCTTGGTTAGCGTGTTTGTAAATAACTTCTTTCATTTCTTTGAGTACTACTGGGAGGATCTCATCCGGCCCAGGGGATGTGTTTATTTTAAGAGCTCCTAGTCCCTTTAACACTTCTGCCTCAGTTATGCTAAAGTTATTTAAAACTGGATAGGAACTGGATGACATGTGGGGCATGTTGTCAGTATCTTCCTTTGTAAAAACTTGTGAAAAGTAATCATTTAATATATTTGCTATTTTTTTTTCTTCCTCTACGATTTTGCCATTTGTATCTCTTAAACATTTAATCTCCTCTTTGAATGTTCTCTTGCTGTTGTAATATTGTATATATAAAAAAAAAAACATTTTGGAATTGGTTTTAGCTCCCTTAGCAATGTTCATTTCTATCTCTCTCTTGGCCTTTCTAACTTCCTTTTTGACTTGCGTTTGCAGTTCTGTGTACTCTTTCTGTGTACTTTCTTTTTGGTCCTTTTTTAATGCTCTGTAAAGTGCCTTTTTTCGCTGAATATTTTTTTTAATTGATCTATTAAACCATTTTGGCAATTTAGTTTTACATTTAGATTTGTCTAGGATTTAGGGATATAAT
This sequence comes from Polyodon spathula, assembly GCF_017654505.1. NCBI lineage: Eukaryota > Metazoa > Chordata > Actinopteri > Acipenseriformes > Polyodontidae > Polyodon > Polyodon spathula. The sequence goes on along the minus strand of NC_054541.1, from coordinate 51,395,803 downwards.
TGTTTTGCGCCTCTAGTACTACATTTTTGAAGAACAACCATCCTTCTTCTGTGGGTGTTTTCTCTATTTTACTCCAATCTACTTCTGTTAGTCTCTGTTTCATGCCTTCATAGTTTGCTTTTCTAAAATTGTAAACCTTAGCTTTAGTCATTACTTTTGAGGATTTAAAAAACACTTCAAATGAGACCATGTTGTGGTCTGAGTTTGCCAGTGGTTCTCTGACCTCTGTTTTAGTTATTCTATCTTCTGTTATTTGAAAAGACTAAATCAAGGCATGCCTCCCCTCTAGTGGGTGCCTTCACAAATTGTGTTAGGAAGCAGTCATTTGTCATTTCCACCATTTCTATTTCATCCTTCGTGCTACCCACCGGGTTTTCCCATTTTATTTGGGGGAAGTTGAAATCCCCCATGTATATTAGTATGGCTTCTCCTTTGCTACACACATTTCTAATGTCGCTCTGTATTGTATAACTTCTAGCATCTGTATTGAAGAGGATCTCGCAGTGTAATGTAGCTTGTTTAGATAAATACATTTTAATGGTTGTCTTACCTGAGTTGTTGTTCTTGTTTTGATGCGGTCTCCCTTCTCGCTGTGTAGTGTTTTATTGAAGAGGATCTCGCTTGTAGTGTTTATATTGAAGAGGATCTCGCTGTGTAATGTTTGTATTGAAGAGGATCACGCTGTGTAGTGTTTGTATTGAAGAGGATCTCGCTGTGTAGTGTTTATATTGAAGAGGATCTCGCTGTGTAGTGTTTGTATTGAAGAGGATCTCGCTGTGTAGTGTTTGTATTGAAGAGGATCTCGCTGTGTAGTGTTTGTATTGAAGAGGATCTCGCTGTGTAGTGTTTATATTGAAGAGGATCTCGCTGTGTAGTGTTTGTATTGAAGAGGATCACGCTGTGTAGTGTTTGTATTGAAGAGGATCTCGCTGTGTAGTGTTTATATTGAAGAGGATCTCGCTGTGTAGTGTTTATATTGAAGAGGATCTCGCTGTGTAGTGTTTATATTGAAGAGGATCTCGCTGTGTAGTGTTTATATTGAAGAGGATCTCGCTGTGTAGTGTTTATATTGAAGAGGATCTCGCTGTGTAGTGTTTATATTGAAGAGGATCTCGCTGTGTAGTGTTTATATTGAAGAGGATCTCGCTGTGTAGTGTTTATATTGAAGAGGATCTCGCTGTGTAGTGTTTATATTGAAGAGGATCTCGCTGTGTAGTGTTTGTATTGAAGAGGATCTCGCTGTGTAGTGTTTGTATTGAAGAGGATCTCGCTGTGTAGTGTTTGTATTGAAGAGGATCTCGCTGTGTAGTGTTTATATTGAAGAGGATCTCGCTGTGTAGTGTTTGTATTGAAGAGGATCTCGCTGTGTAGTGTTTGTATTGAAGAGGATCTCGCTGTGTATTAGTGTTTGTATTGAAGAGGATCTCGCTGTGTAGTGTTTATATTGAAGAGGATCTCGCTGTGTAGTGTTTGTATTGAAGAGGATCTCGCTGTGTAGTGTTTGTATTGAAGAGGATCTCGCTGTGTAGTGTTTGTATTGAAGAGGATCTCGCTGTGTAGTGTTTATATTGAAGAGGATCTCGCTGTGTAGTGTTTATATTGAAGAGGATCTCGCTGTGTAGTGTTTGTATTGAAGAGGATCTCGCTGTGTAGTGTTTGTATTGAAGAGGATCTCGCTGTGTAGTGTTTGTATTGAAGAGGATCTCGCTGTGTAGTGTTTGTATTGAAGAGGATCTCGCTGTGTAGTGTTTGTATTGAAGAGGATCTCGCTGTGTAGTGTTTATATTGAAGAGGATCACGCTGTGTAGTGTTTATATTGAAGAGGATCTCGCTGTGTAGTGTTTGTATTGAAGAGGATCTCGCTGTGTAGTGTTTGTATTGAAGAGGATCTCGCTGTGTAGTGTTTGTATTGAAGAGGATCTCGCTGTGTAGTGTTTGTATTGAAGAGGATTGAAGAGGAGTTCGCTGTGTAATGTTTATATTGAAGAGGATCACGCTGTGTAGTGTTTGTATTGAAGAGGATCACGCTGTGTAGTGTTTGTATTGAAGAGGATCTCGCTGTGTAGTATTTGTATTGAAGAGGATCTCGCTGTGTAGTGTTTGTATTGAAGAGGATCACGCTGTGTAGTGTTTGTATTGAAGAGGATCTCGCTGTGTAGTGTTTGTATTGAAGAGGATCTCGCTGTGTAGTGTTTGTATTGAAGAGGATCTCGCTGTGTAGTGTTTGTATTGAAGAGGATCTCGCTGTGTAGTGTTTGTATTGAAGAGGATCTCGCTGTGTAGTGTTTGTATTGAAGAGGATCTCGCTGTGTAGTGTTTGTATTGAAGAGGATCTCGCTGTGTAGTGTTTGTATTGAAGAGGATCTCGCTGTGTAGTGTTTGTATTGAAGAGGATCTCGCTAGTGTTTGTATTGAAGAGGTAGTGTTTATATTGAAGAGGATCTCGCTGTGTAGTGTTTATATTGAAGAGGATCTCGCTGTGTAGTGTTTGTATTGAAGAGGATCTCGCTGTGTAGTGTTTGTATTGAAGAGGATCTCGCTGTGTAGTGTTTGTATTGAAGAGGATCTCGCTGTGTAGTGTTTATATTGAAGAGGATCTCGCTGTGTAGTGTTTATATTGAAGAGGATCTCGCTGTGTAGTGTTTGTATTGAAGAGGATCTCGCTGTGTAGTGTTTATATTGAAGAGGATCTCGCTGTGTAATGTTTATATTGAAGAGGATCTCGCTGTGTAGTGTTTATATTGAAGAGGATCTCGCTGTGTAGTGTTTTATTGAAGAGGATCTCGCTGTGTAGTGTTTGTATTGAAGAGGATCTCGCTGTGTAGTGTTTATATTGAAGAGGATCTCGCTGTGTAGTGTTTATATTGAAGAGGATCTCGCTGTGTAGTGTTTATATTGAAGAGGATCTCGCTGTGTAGTGTTTATATTGAAGAGGATCTCGCTGTGTAGTGTTTATATTGAAGAGGATCTCGCTGTGTAGTGTTTATATTGAAGAGGATCACGCTGTGTAGTGTTTGTATTGAAGAGGATCACGCTGTGTAGTGTTTATATTGAAGAGGATCTCGCTGTGTAGTGTTTGTTTGTATTGAAGAGGATCTCGCTGTGTAGTGTTTGTATTGAAGAGGATCTCGCTGTGTAGTGTTTGTATTGAAGAGGATCTCGCTGTGTAGTGTTTGTATTGAAGAGGATCTCGCTGTGTAGTGTTTGTATTGAAGAGGATCTCGCTGTGTAGTGTTTATATTGAAGAGGATCTCGCTGTGTAGTGTTTATATTGAAGAGGATCTCGCTGTGTAGTGTTTATATTGAAGAGGATCTCGCTGTGTAGTGTTTATATTGAAGAGGATCTCGCTGTGTAGTGTTTGTATTGAAGAGGATCTCGCTGTGTAGTGTTTGTATTGAAGAGGATCTCTCTGTGTAGTGTTTGTATTGAAGAGGATCTCGCTGTGTAGTGTTTGTATTGAAGAGGATCTCGCTGTGTAGTGTTTGTATTGAAGAGGATCTCGCTGTGTAGTGTTTGTATTGAAGAGGATCACGCTGTGTAGTGTTTGTATTGAAGAGGATCTCTCTGTGTAGTGTTTGTATTGAAGAGGATCTCGCTGTGTAGTGTTTATATTGAAGAGGATCTCGCTGTGTAGTGTTTGTATTGAAGAGGATCTCGCTGTGTAGTGTTTATATTGAAGAGGATCTCGCTGTGTAGTGTTTATATTGAAGAGGATCTCGCTGTGTAGTGTTTATATTGAAGAGGATCTCGCTGTTAGTGTTTGTATTGAAGAGGATCTCGCTGTGTAGTGTTTGTATTGAAGAGGATCTCGCTGTGTAGTGTTTATATTGAAGAGGATCTCGCTGTGTAGTGTATTAGTGTTTGTATTGAAGAGGATCTCGCTGTGTAGTGTTTGTATTGAAGAGGATCTCGCTGTGTAGTGTTTGTATTGAAGAGGATCTCGCTGTGTAGTGTTTGTATTGAAGAGGATCTCGCTGTGTAGATCTCTGTGTAGTGCTGTTTATATTGAAGAGGATCTCGCTGTGTAGTGTTTGTATTGAAGAGGATCTCGCTGTGTAGTGTTTATATTGAAGAGGATCTCGCTGTGTAGTGTTTGTATTGAAGAGGATCTCGCTGTGTAGTGTTTGTATTGAAGAGGATCTCGCTGTGTAGTGTTTGTATTGAAGAGGATCTCGCTGTGTAGTGTTTGTATTGAAGAGGATCTCGCTGTGTAGTGTTTGTATTGAAGAGGATCTCGCTGTGTAGTGTTTATATTGAAGAGGATCTCGCTGTTTGTATTGAAGAGGATCTCACTGTGTAGTGTTTATATTGAAGAGGATCTCGCTGTGTAGTGTTTATATTGAAGAGGATCTCGCTGTGTAGTGTTTATATTGAAGAGGATCTGTGTAGTGTTTATATTGAAGAGGATCTCGCTGTGTAGTGTTTATATTGAAGAGGATCTCGCTGTGTAGTGGTATTGAAGAGGATCTCGCTGTGTAGTGTTTATATTGAAGAGGATCTCGCTGTGTAGTGTTTATATTGAAGAGGATCTCGCTGTGTAGTGTTTGTATTGAAGAGGATCTCGCTGTGTAGTGTTTATATTGAAGAGGATCTCGCTGTGTAGTGTTTGTATTGAAGAGGATCTCGCTGTGTAGTGTTTATATTGAAGAGGATCTCGCTGTGTAGTGTTTGTATTGAAGAGGATCTCGCTGTGTAGTGTTTGTATTGAAGAGGATCTCTCTGTGTAGTGTTTGTATTGAAGAGGATCTCGCTGTGTAGTGTTTGTATTGAAGAGGATCTCGCTGTGTAGTGTTTGTATTGAAGAGGATCTCGCTGTGTAGTGTTTGTATTGAAGAGGATCTCGCTGTGTAGTGTTTGTATTGAAGAGGATCTCGCTGTGTAGTGTTTGTATTGAAGAGGATCTCGCTGTGTAGTGTTTGTATTGAAGAGGATCTCGCTGTGTAGTGTTTATATTGAAGAGGATCTCGCTGTGTAGTGTTTATATTGAAGAGGATCTCGCTGTGTAGTGTTTATATTGAAGAGGATCTCGCTGTGTAGTGTTTGTATTGAAGAGGATCTCGCTGTGTAATGTTTGTATTGAAGAGGATCTCGCTGTGTAGTGTTTATATTGAAGAGGATCTCGCTGTGTAGTGTTTATATTGAAGAGGATCTCGCTGTGTAGTGTTTATATTGAAGAGGATCTCGCTGTGTAGTGTTTATATTGAAGAGGATCTCGCTGTGTAGTGTTTGTATTGAAGAGGATCTCGCTGTGTAGTGTTTGTATTGAAGAGGATCTCGCTGTGTAGTGTTTGTATTGAAGAGGATCTCGCTGTGTAGTGTTTGTATTGAAGAGGATCTCGCTGTGTAGTGTTTGTATTGAAGAGGATCTCGCTGTGTAGTGTTTGTATTGAAGAGGATCTCGCTGTGTAGTGTTTGTATTGAAGAGGATCTCGCTGTGTAGTGTTTGTATTGAAGAGGATCTCGCTGTGTAGTGTTTATATTGAAGAGGATCTCTGTGTAGTGTTTGTATTGAAGAGGATCTCGCTGTGTAGTGTTTATATTGAAGAGGATCTCGCTGTGTAGTGTTTATATTGAAGAGGATCTCGCTGTGTAGTGTTTGTATTGAAGAGGATCTCTCTGTGTAGTGTTTGTATTGAAGAGGATCACGCTGTGTAGTGTTTGTATTGAAGAGGATCTCGCTGTGTAGTGTTTGTATTGAAGAGGATCTCGCTGTGTAGTGTTTGTATTGAAGAGGATCTCGCTGTGTAGTGTTTGTATTGAAGAGGATCTCGCTGTGTAGTGTTTGTATTGAAGAGGATCTCGCTGTGTAGTGTTTGTATTGAAGAGGATCTCGCTGTGTAGTGTTTGTATTGAATAGGATCTCTCTGTGTAGTGTTTGTATTGAAGAGGATCTCGCTGTGTAGTGTTTGTATTGAAGAGGATCTCGCTGTGTAGTGTTTGTATTGAAGAGGATCTCGCTGTGTAGTGTTTGTATTGAAGAGGATCTCGCTGTGTAGTGTTTGTATTGAAGAGGATCTCGCTGTGTAGTGTTTGTATTGAAGAGGATCTCGCTGTGTAGTGTTTGTATTGAAGAGGATCTCGCTGTGTAGTGTTTGTATTGAAGAGGATCTCGCTGTGTAGTGTTTGTATTGAAGAGGATCTCGCTGTGTAGTGTTTGTATTGAAGAGGATCTCGCTGTGTAGTGTTTGTATTGAAGAGGATCTCGCTGTGTAGTATTTGTATTGAAGAGGATCTCGCTGTGTAGTGTTTGTATTGAAGAGGATCTCGCTGTGTAGTGTTTGTATTGAAGAGGATCTCGCTGTGTAGTGTTTGTATTGAAGAGTATCTCACTGTGTAGTGTTTGTATTGAAGAGGATCTCGCTGTGTAGTTTTGTATTGAAGAGGATCTCGCCGTGTAGTGTTTATATTGAAGAGGATCTCGCTGTTTAATATTCTTAAAAGTTTTTTTTAACCTAATTTAACAAAAGAAATAAGATCCTGGTAATATTGATTAACACACAACTTTATTTTGTTATATACAGTATATATTTTTTTAACAAACCCTAAATCATGTTTAATGTTAACTCTTGACAGTTTGAAATGCCTCTATTAAGTCCAGTCTGGCTCCCCTTCTTTCTTGGCTGTACAGATTCAGCTCTTTCAGTCTATCTTCATATGACATACCCTTCAATCGTGTTGCTTTCCTCTGTACTGTCTCCAATGCCTCAATGTCTTTCTTATGATGCAGGTATCAGATCTGGACACAGTATTCTAGGTGCGGTCTTACCAGTGCATTGTATAATTTTAATATAACTTTTCCAGATTTGAATTTAGCTGTCTTGGTTATATAATTTACCATTGTATTTGCCTGTTTTATAGTTTCTCCGCTCTGTCTAGTTGGCTGAAGAGATTCATCCACCCTGACCCCCAGGTCCTTTTCATACACAGCCTCCTCTATTTCATTACTAATATTTGTTTTTGCACCCGATGTGGATGACATTTATTCACATTCAACTTCATCTGCCATGTGTCAGCCCAAGCTTGAACCTTGTCTAAATCTCTTTGTATTAGTAGAGTTGCTGATGGGGAGTTAGCTACCCCTTCCAGTTTTGTGTCGTCTGCAAATTTGCAGTTTACTAATTGTCGTGATCCGAGTCATTTATATAGATTAAAAATAGCAATATTAATCCCAGTGGTACCCCACTTGTTAGTTTACTCCAGTTTGATGCCTGGCCTCTGATTGTAACTCTCTGCTTCCTATCTTGTAACCAGTTATGAATCTATGCTGCTACTTTACCATTGATTTCTAGCATTATATCCTTAAATGTAATCCAGTTGTTTTCAGTTTCATTATCTATTATTATTCTGTCCCAGTCTATAGAAGCTTCTGTTACATTGCTTTCTAATCTGCTCTCCTGGAATTGTATACCACTGTCTTTGATTTATGAACTGCCCTGGATTTATTTGCCTCAAACTCTATCGTATTCTGCTCAGTTATTCCTAGTGGTTCTGTTAGCTGTGAGTTGGGTATCCTTGCTTCATTGTTTGTTAATACCAAATCTAGAAATGAGCTGTATCTAGCCAGGGCATTCACCATGTGTGATAAGAATCAATCTTGCACTAACTCTACCATCCCCATGTCTGTATTGCAATCTGAGGTCATGTGACCCCAGTTTAGGTTTTGGGAATGAAAGTTTCCCATAATTAGAGTGTCCCCTTCCTTACTTATTTTTGTGATGCTTGCATATAAGTTTTCTTTTATTGATTCATCAGAACTTGGGGGTTATAACAGACTCCCACTATTAACCCTTTAGATTAGATTTCATTTCCTTATTGATTCATTGTTGCTACCATTGCTTTCCAGTATTTCCCATTCCAAGTTGTTTTCCTGTATATTGCGACCCCTCCCCCTGTTATCGTGTCTCTCTTTCCTAACTAACCTGTATCCTTCCATGTTAAACTCGCCTCCTATTTGGAAGTTGCCAGGATTCCGTTACTCCTATGATATCATACTACAGCTTCTAATTCTAGAAATGCATTTCTAAGGCTGCTTGCATTTAAAAATAGGCATTTCAGTTCATGAGCATTGGCACAACTTGGTTGCATTTTGCAGTGTGTTTGAGTAGCTCAGTAGTTAGAGAAAGCGTTGGGTTTCAGTGAAGTGTGAAGTGTGACCGCTGTGTCACAGTCTTGGTCCGATTACACTGTACCACAATACTTATACGGAGCTGTTTAGTCTGTGCTGTGATGTCAGTATGTCGTGCAGTAAAATACATCGTGTGCGTGCGGCGTTCACATGGACCCATGCAGACCTGGTTTTGTTTCTGCCCGAGTTGCTCGGCAGTGCTGTTTATCAGTGTGGGAGGGTTTCACTGCCTTGTCTCCGCGGCACGGCAGCCCAAGAGATCGGCAGACAGCCAGACCCACGGGGTCCCCGGCTGTTTACAGGAGACAACCCAGAAGCAGTGACGCTTCGTGTATCGAGAGAGAAAGCAGGAAAAGCAAAGTTAAACATCGATACAAGGAGGGAGAGGGAATAAGCACAGTGAACAAGCAGCCGCACCTGCGCCTGTGTGGGCGCTCGTGTGTGTGTGCGTGTGCGCGTGTGTGTGTGTGTGTGTGTGCGCTGTGTGTGTGTGTGTGTTGTGTGTGTGTGTGTGTGTGTGTGCGTGTGTGTGTGTGTGTGTGTGTGTGTGTGTGCGCGTGTGCGTGTGCGTGCGTGTGTGTGTGTGTGTGTGTGTGTGTGTGTGCGTGTGTGTGTGTGTGTGTGTGCGTGCGCGCTCGTGTGTGTGTGTGTGTGTGTGTGTGTGTGTGTGTGTGTGTGTGTGTGTGTGTGTGTGTGTGTGTGTGTGTGTGTGTGTGTGTGTGTGTGTGTGTGTGTGTGTGTGTGTGTGTGTGTGTGTGTGTGTGTGTGTGTGTGTGTGTGTGTGTGTGTGTGTGTGTGTGCGCGTGTCTGTGTGTGCTCATTTGCCCTGAGAATTATGTCACGCCTTGTTCCCTACTCCTCCTCCCCCAGGGTCGCGATCATCTGCCCCGGAGAGAGTGATTACTTTGTGGCTAGGAGTAGAAGCCCCTCTCCCTGTCCTCTAACGCTGCCGCTGTTGCTACTGGAGCACAGAAGGCTCCCGGCGCCCTGTCCCGCCGCCGCCCCACCAGCAGCACCCTTCACGCGTGAAACCCGCTAGCTGCTGAAGCGCTGGACAGCTCCGCCGCGAAATGATTTCCGCAGCTCCGAAGGGAGGCGCTTACAAACCATACGGGGTTAGCCCTGAGCTGAACACCACTGCACAGTAAATACACCAGTATCTGTTTAAAATACTGACTGACATGGATCGCTTTCAAACATAGTGCATTTCGGAATGTGGCTGAACGGATAGCTTGGTGACGAAGCGATGCAGATGAGCAACATTAACATTGAGCGGAACTCGCTGGTGCCGGATACACCGCACTGCAGATGAACTCGCTCCCCGCCGAAGGGCAGCCTGGGTAAGCTGATGTCTCGCTGTTGCTACGGTTTATTTAATGCAGGCTTGCAGTGGCAAGACGAACGACATTGAAATACACTTAACCCATTGTGCGTGAGGCATGGTGCTGCAAACTGCAGTCAATCCCTGAAGATCATTTCAAAGTATGAGATTGCCACTACAGGGCATCGTCTTCTGCTTTCTCTTCTCCAGTATTCTTACTGGCCGGTTACTGTAATCGAGGAGATTCTGTGGAAATTCCCAAGACGATGAAAATCTTTAAATGAAAAGCATTATTTTCTGTAGTATTAAATATGATCGTTCTTGGGAGCATTGTTCTGACGCAGGCAATGCACTCGTTTTGCAGGATGCAGAGACTTCTCGACATCGATACCACTTTCATAGTTCTCCGGTCTATGCTGTATCGTTGCCAGTCTAGTGTAGCAGAGCGTGTTTGTAAGTAACTAATCTGATGCAATGTTTGATATGCAGCTGCCGCACCAGCGCGAAGGGGAGTTTGTACAGTAATGCAAGAATTTAAGATCTGTTTAAACAGTGGTCTTTCCAACCCTGATGCTGTTCAATAATTTAAAATCTATTTAAACACAGCTGTATAGCCCTGTAGTGCTGATCAATAATTTAAAATCTATTTAAACACAGCTGTATAGCCCTGTAGTGCTGATCAATGATTTAAAATCTATTTAAACACAGCTGTATAGCCCTGTAGTGCTGATCAATAATTTAAAATCTATTTAAACACAGCTGTATAGCCCTGTAGTGCTGATCAATAATTTAAAATCTATTTAAACACAGCTGTATAGCCCTGTAGTGCTGATCAATAATTTAAAATCTATTTAAACACAGCTGTATAGCCCTGTAGTGCTGGTTGAGGAATTTAAAATCTATTTAAACACAGCTGTATAGCCCTGTAGTGCTGATCAATAATTTAAAATCTATTTAAACACAGCTGTATAGCCCTGTAGTGCTGATCAATAATTTAAAATCTATTTAAACACAGCTGTATAGCCCTGTAGTGCTGATCAATAATTTAAAATCTATTTAAACACAGCTGTATAGCCCTGTAGTGCTGATCAATGATTTAAAATCTATTTAAACACAGCTGTATAGCCCTGTAGTGCTGATCAATAATTTAAAATCTATTTAAACACAGCTGTATAGCCCTGTAGTGCTGATCAATGATTTAAAATCTATTTAAACACAGCTGTATAGCCCTGTATAATTTAAAATCTATTTAAACACAGCTGTATAGCCCTGTAGTGCTGATCAATAATTTAAAATCTATTTAAACACAGCTGTATAGCCCTGTAGTGCTGATCAATAATTTAAAATCTATTTAAACACAGCTGTATAGCCCTGTAGTGCTGATCAATAATTTAAAATCTATTTAAACACAGCTGTATAGCCCTGTAGTGCTGATCAATAATTTAAAATCTATTTAAACACAGCTGTATAGCCCTGTAGTGCTGATCAATAATTTAAAATCTATTTAAACACAGCTGTATAGCCCTGTAGTGCTGATCAATGATTTAAAATCTATTTAAACACAGCTGTATAGCCCTGTAGTGCTGATCAATAATTTAAAATCTATTTAAACACAGCTGTATAGCCCTGTAGTGCTGATCAATAATTTAAAATCTATTTAAACACAGCTGTATAGCCCTGTAGTGCTGATCAATAATTTAAAATCTATTTAAACACAGCTGTATAGCCCTGTAGTGCTGATCAATAATTTAAAATCTATTTAAACACAGCTGTATAGCCCTGTAGTGCTGATCAATGATCAATAATTTAAAATCTATTTAAACACAGCTGTATAGCCCTGTAGTGCTGATCAATAATTTAAAATCTATTTAAACACAGCTGTATAGCCCTGTAATGCTGCTGTTCGGGGTGCCTGTAGCATTGTAGCTGTAGTTGAAATAACGGTAACGCTATCCTAGATATAAGTCATTATTCCTCTCCAATTGTTTTTCCATATAATATTGCTATAGCAACACGTTAAACACAGCTCTTAACCAAAGGTATGCAGCGCGTTTTTCAAAGCGCCTCACAGTCAGAGATTGTTATGAAGCGAGCAGCTGTACTCTGCGCTGGTCGTGACACTGCTGTGGAAGTGCTGACTCTACCATGTCTGCAGCGCATCAGCACTGTGATGCAGCATTAATAATGCATTTTAATGCTCCGTTTATTTAAAAGTAATATTGACATACATTATAATAGAAATGAAAGTGTTTTGTTAGTATTATTTGAGGTTGTTTACCTCAAGGTTAATGACAGTGGGTCCCTGGCTGGGCGCTCCAGTTCCTCTAGCAGGACTCCTGGCACACTGAGGCTCAGCGCCTGTCCTCAGATGCAGCTGTGCTCCTGCTGGAGATTAGCAGCTGTGGCTGTGTTACATGTAGCAGGATAGAGGGAGATTCACATGGATGCTTTGAACCAGCTGCTCAACTGCAAGGGCTCAGGCTTCCTCTAGATCTGCTGCAGTCCACTGTAGGTCATTGTGACATCATGCGTGTGTGTTCAGCAGTGTCTGTGTTGTGGAATGGGGATGGTGTGTCTGTGTTCAGCAGTGTCTGTGTTGTGGAATGGGGATGGTGTGTCTGTGTTCAGCAGTGTCTGTGTTGTGGAATGGGGATGGTGTGTCTGTGTTCAGCAGCAGTGTGTGTGTGTTGTGGAATGAGGATGGTGTGTCTGTGTTCAGTAGTGTCAGTGTTGTGGAATGGAGATGGTGTGTCTGTGTTCAGCAGTCAGTGTGTGTGTGTGTTGTGGAATGGGGATGGTGTGTCTGTGTTCAGCAGTGTCAGTGTTGTGGAATGGGGATGGTGTGTCTGTGTTCAGCAGTGTGTGTGTTGTGGAATGAGGATGGTGTGTCTGTGTTCAGTAGTGTTAGTGTTGTGGAATGGGGATGGTGTGTCTGTGTTCAGCAGTGTGTGTGTTGTGGAATGGGGATGGTGTGTCTGTGTTCAGCAGTGTCTGTGTTGTGGAATGGGGATGGTGTGTCTGTGTTCAGCAGTGTCAGTGTTGTGGAATGGGGATGGTGTGTCTGTGTTCAGCAGTGTCTGTGTTGTGGAATGGGGATGGTGTGTCTGTGTTCAGCAGTGTCTGTGTTGTGGAATGGGGATGGTGTGTCTGTGTTCAGCAGTGTCAGTGTTGTGGAATGGGGATGGTGTGTCTGTGTTCAGCAGTGTCTGTGTTGTGGAATGGGGATGGTGTGTCTGTGTTCAGCAGTGTGTGTGTGTGTTGTGGAATGGGGATGGTGTGTCTGTGTTCAGCAGTGTCAGTGTTGTGGAATGGGGATGGTGTGTCTGTGTTCAGCAGTGTCTGTGTTGTGGAATGGGGATGGTGTGTCTGTGTTCAGCAGTGTCTGTGTTGTGGAATGGGGATGGTGTGTCTGTGTTCAGCAGTGTGTGTGTTGTGGAATGGGGATGGTGTGTCTGTGTTCAGCAGTGTCTGTGTTGTGGAATGGGGATGGTGTGTCTGTGTTCAGCAGTGTCTGTGTTGTGGAATGGGGATGGTGTGTCTGTGTTCAGCAGTGTGTGTGTTGTGGAATGGGGATGGTGTGTCTGTGTTCAGCAGTGTCTGTGTTGTGGAATGGGGATGGTGTGTCTGTGTTCAGCAGTGTCAGTGTTGTGGAATGGGGATGGTGTGTCTGTGTTCAGCAGTGTGTGTGTTGTGGAATGGGGATGGTGTGTCTGTGTTCAGCAGTGTGTGTGTTGTGGAATGGGGATGGTGTGTCTGTGTTCAGCAGTGTGTGTGTTGTGGAATGGGGATGGTGTGTCTGTGTTCAGCAGTGTGTGTGTTGTGGAATGGGGATGGTGTGTCTGTGTTCAGCAGTGTGTGTGTTGTGGAATGGGGATGGTGTGTCTGTGTTCAGCAGTGTCTGTGTTGTGGAATGGGGATGGTGTGTCTGTGTTCAGCAGCAGTGTGTGTGTTGTGGAATGGGGATGGTGTGTCTGTGTTCAGCAGTGTGTGTGTTGTGGAATGGGGATGGTGTGTCTGTGTTCAGCAGAGTGTGTGTGTTGTGGAATGGGGATGGTGTGTCCGTGTTCAGCAGTGTCAGTGTTGTGGAATGGGGATGGTGTGTCCGTGTTCAGCAGTGTCTGTGTGTGGAATGGGGATGGTGTGTCTGTGTTCAGCAGTGTCAGTGTTGTGGAATGGGGATGGTGTGTCTGTGTTCAGCAGTGTCAGTGTTGTGGAATGGGGATGGTGTGTCTGTGTTCAGCAGTGTCAGTGTTGTGGAATGGGGATGGTGTGTCTGTGTTCAGCAGTGTCTGTGTTGTGGAATGGGGATGGTGTGTCTGTGTTCAGCAGTGTGTGTGTTGTGGAATGGGGATGGTGTGTCTGTGTTCAGCAGTGTCAGTGTTGTGGAATGGGGATGGTGTGTCTGTGTTCAGCAGTGTCAGTGTTGTGGAATGGGGATGGTGTGTCTGTGTTCAGCAGTGTCAGTGTTGTGGAATGGGGATGGTGTGTCTGTGTTCAGCAGTGTCTGTGTTGTGGAATGGGGATGGTGTGTCTGTGTTCAGCAGTGTCAGTGTTGTGGAATGGGGATGGTGTGTCTGTGTTCAGCAGTGTCAGTGTTGTGGAATGGGGATGGTGTGTCTGTGTTCAGCAGTGTCTGTGTTGTGGAATGGGGATGGTGTGTCTGTGTTCAGCAGTGTCTGTGTTGTGGAATGGGGATGGTGTGTCTGTGTTCAGCAGTGTCTGTGTTGTGGAATGGGGATGGTGTGTCTGTGTTCAGCAGTGTCAGTGTTGTGGAATGGGGATGGTGTGTCTGTGTTCAGCAGTGTCAGTGTTGTGGAATGGGGATGGTGTGTCTGTGTTCAGCAGTGTCAGTGTTGTGGAATGGGGATGGTGTGTCTGTGTTCAGCAGTGTCTGTGTTGTGGAATGGGGATGGTGTGTCTGTGTTCAGCAGTGTCTGTGTTGTGGAATGGGGATGGTGTGTCTGTGTTCAGCAGTGTCTCTGTTGTGGAATGGGGATGGTGTGTCTGTGTTCAGCAGTGTGTGTGTGTGTTGTGGAATGGGGATGGTGTGTATGTGTTCAGCAGTGTCTCTGTTGTGGAATGGGGATGGTGTGTCTGTGTTCAGCAGTGTGTGTGTGTTGTGGAATGGGGATGGTGTGTCTGTGTTCAGCAGTGTCAGTGTTGTGGAATGGGGATGGTGTGTCTGTGTTCAGCAGTGTGTGTGTTGTGGAATGGGGATGGTGTGTCTGTGTTCAGCAGTGTCTCTGTTGTGGAATGGAGATGGTGTCTGTGTTCAGCAGTGTCAGTGTTGTGGAATGGGGATGGTGTGTCTGTGTTCAGCAGTGTCTGTGTTGTGGAATGGGGATGGTGTCTGTGTTCAGCAGTGTCAGTGTTGTGGAATGGGGATGGTGTGTCTGTATTCAGCAGTGTCTCTGTTGTGGAATGGGGATGGTGTGTCTGTGTTCAGCAGTGTCTGTGTTGCAGCGTTGATGTTTTGAGGCTCCTGGGCTCACAGAAGGATTCAGACGCAGGCAGTGCAGCGGTGCCCCCCCCCCCCCCCCCCCCCCAGGTGAATGCAGCACATCATCGAGCAGAACCCCGACATGGCCACGGCTCTGCTCGCCGGGGAGAAGCTGCGGGAGCTCATCCTGCCGGGGCAGCAGGATGACCGGGCCGGGCCGCTGGCGGGGCTCCTGGTTCATATCAAACTGGAGCTGCCCTTCGACCGTGTCGTCACCATGGGAACCGTTCTCATCCCCATCGTCCTCGTCACACTGCTCTTCACCAGGAACTTCGCAGGTGAGACTCACTGAGCGGTGCTCCCTCCCTCACTGGAAGCCAGCTTGAAGCAGACTCCCCGGGTGAGTAACCCAGCAACAGTGAACGAGGAGGGATCCCTGCTGCTGCCAGCTCTGTGCATTCCTCCCTGTAGGGGGCACTGCGATGCTGAGTCAGGATGCAGCCTACATTACAGCTGTGAAGGGAGGGGAAGGCTCTGACTGTGAAAGGCTGCTGTAGATGATATAAGACATTTGCTTTTAATAGTAACACTGAGATGCACTTTACAAACCTTTTATGAAGCAATTACTCAACAGAAAGTGCAGTAGAAATGAAGTGTCTATGAAATGAGTATGAGATTCACTGCGCAGTCCAGACTACCCTGCACTACACCCTGCACAGGGGTTTGTACAGGAGACACTACACCCTGCACAGGGGTTTGTACAGGAGACACTACACCCTGCACAGGGGTTTGTACAGGAGAGACACTACACCCTGCACAGGGGTTTGTACAGGAGACACTACACCCTGCACAGGGGTTTGTACAGGAGACACTACACCCTGCACAGGGGTTTGTACAGGAGAGACACTACACCCTGCACAGGGGTTTGTACAGGAGAGACACTACACCCTGCACAGGGGTTTGTACAGGAGACACTACACCCTGCACAGGGGTTTGTACAGGAGACACTACACCCTGCACAGGGGTTTGTACAGGAGACACTACACCCTGCACAGGGGTTTGTACAGGAGACACACTACACCCTGCACAGGGGTTTGTACAGGAGAGACACTACACCCTGCACAGGGGTTTGTACAGGAGAGACACTACACCCTGCACAGGGGTTTGTACAGGAGACACTACACCCTGCACAGGGGTTTGTACAGGAGAGACACTACACCCTGCACAGGGGTTTGTACAGGAGACACTACACCCTGCACAGGGGTTTGTACAGGAGAGACACTACACCCTGCACAGGGGTTTGTACAGGAGAGACACTACACCCTGCACAGGGGTTTGTACAGGAGAGACACTACACCCTGCACAGGGGTTTGTACAGGAGACACTACACCCTGCACAGGGGTTTGTACAGGAGACACTACACCCTGCACAGGGGTTTGTACAGGAGACACTACACCCTGCACAGGGGTTTGTACAGGAGACACTACACCCTGCACAGGGGTTTGTACAGGAGACACTACACCCTGCACAGGGGTTTGTACAGGAGACACTACACCCTGCACAGGGGTTTGTACAGGAGACACTACACCCTGCACAGGGGTTTGTACAGGAGACACTACACCCTGCACAGGGGTTTGTACAGGAGACACTACACCCTGCACAGGGGTTTGTACAGGAGAGACACTCACCCTGCACAGGGGTTTGTACAGGAGAGACACTACACCCTGCACAGGGGTTTGTACAGGGAGACACTACACCCTGCACAGGGGTTTGTACAGGAGACACTACACCCTGCACAGGGGTTTGTACAGGAGAGACACTACACCCTGCACAGGGGTTTGTACAGGAGAGACACTACACCCTGCACAGGGGTTTGTACAGGAGACACTACACCCTGCACAGGGGTTTGTACAGGAGACACTACACCCTGCACAGGGGTTTGTACAGGAGACACTACACCCTGCACAGGGGTTTGTACAGGAGACACTACACCCTGCACAGGGGTTTGTACAGGAGACACTACACCCTGCACAGGGGTTTGTACAGGAGAGACACTACACCCTGCACAGGGGTTTGTACAGGAGACACTACACCCTGCACAGGGGTTTGTACAGGAGACACTACACCCTGCACAGGGGTTTGTACAGGAGACACTACACCCTGCACAGGGGTTTGTACAGGAGACACACTACACCCTGCACAGGGGTTTGTACAGGAGACACTACACCCTGCACAGGGGTTTGTACAGGAGACACTACACCCTGCACAGGGGTTTGTACAGGAGACACTACACCCTGCACAGGGGTTTGTACAGGAGACACTACACCCTGCACAGGGGTTTGTACAGGAGACACTACACCCTGCACAGGGGTTTGTACAGGAGACACTACACCCTGCACAGGGGTTTGTACAGGAGACACTACACCCTGCACAGGGGTTTGTACAGGAGACACTACACCCTGCACAGGGGTTTGTACAGGAGACACTACACCCTGCACAGGGGTTTGTACAGGAGACACACTACACCCTGCACAGGGGTTTGTACAGGAGACACTACACCCTGCACAGGGGTTTGTACAGGAGACACTACACCCTGCACAGGGGTTTGTACAGGAGAGACACTACACCCTGCACAGGGGTTTGTACAGGAGACACTACACCCTGCACAGGGGTTTGTACAGGAGACACTACACCCTGCACAGGGGTTTGTACAGGAGACACTACACCCTGCACAGGGGTTTGTACAGGAGAGACACTACACCCTGCACAGGGGTTTGTACAGGAGACACTACACCCTGCACAGGGGTTTGTACAGGAGACACTACACCCTGCACAGGGGTTTGTACAGGAGACACTACACCCTGCACAGGGGTTTGTACAGGAGACACTACACCCTGCACAGGGGTTTGTACAGGAGACACTACACCCTGCACAGGGGTTTGTACAGGAGAGACACTACACCCTGCACAGGGGTTTGTACAGGAGAGACACTACACTACAGTACAATCTGACACAAACAGCCTGTCTGATTAATTACGAGACACACTGTTAATCATTGGGTAAGCCTCTGAACGAACAGTCCTTTCTGAAGCATCGCTTGTGAGCTTTCATTCCACAGATCTGCATCTGTTTGAAATGTTTCATTCCACAGAGCTTGCAGCTCATTTGCTCTAAGCTGTGCCTGTTTATGTCTGTTCTGCAGAAGAGTCAATCTACTGCTACACTCCGCACAACTTCACGAGGGACCAGGCCCTGTACGCCCGGGGGTACTGCTGGACGGAGCTGCGAGACGCTGTCCCGGGGGTGGAGCCCGCGCTCAGACTCTCTCTGTTCCAACACAAGTTCCTCCCATATGCCCTGCTGGCCTTTGCTGGCATCATGTACATCCCGGCGCTGGGCTGGGAGTTCATGACCTCCACACGCCTCACCTCCGAGCTCAACTTCCTGCTGCACGAGATTGACAACTGCTACCACCGGGCAGCCGAGGGGAGGGCCCCCAAGATTGAGAAGCAGATCCAGTCGAAGGGGCCCGGCATCACAGAGCGGGAGCGCAGGGAGATCATCGAGGACGCGGAGAAGGAGAAGAGTCCCGAGCAGAACCTGTTTGAGAAGTACCTGGAGCGCCGCGGCCAGAGCAACTTCCTGGCCAAGTTGTACCTGGCGCGCCACCTGGTGATCGTCTTCCTGAGCTCCATCCCCATCTCCTACCTCTCCACTTACTACGCCACGCAGAGGCAGAACGAGTTCACCTGCGCACTGGGAGAGCCCCCCGACGTGAGCAGCGCCCCCCCGCTGGTCATCCATGTGAACTGCAAGCTCCCGGCTGTGCAGCTGCAGAGGATCCTGTCCGCGGTGGACATCTCTCTACTGAGCTTCATCGACCTCATCATCCTGGTGAACCTGCTGCACCTGTTCATCGTGCGCAAGTCCAACTTCATCTTCGACAAGCTGCACAAGGTGGGCATCAAGACCAAGCGGCAGTGGCAGAAGTCCCAGTTCTGCGACATCAACATCCTGGCCATGTTCTGCAATGAGAACCGCGACCACATCAAGTCCCTGAACCGGCTGGACTTTATCACCAATGAGAGCGACCTCATGTACGACAACGTGGTCCGCCAGCTCCTGGCTGCGCTGGCCCAGTCCAATCATGACGCCACGCCCACCATGCGGGACTCAGGGATCCAGACTGTGGACCCCAGCGTGGACCCAGCAGCTTTCACAGAGGGGGAGCTGGGAGTCATCAAGAGACCCCGCAAGAAGATGAAGTGGATCCCGAGCTCCAGCCCTCTGCCCCAGTCCTTCAAAGAGCCGCTCGCCCTCATGAGAGTGGAGAACAACAGCAAGCCTGACAAACCCAAACCCGTCCGTCGCAAAACCACGGCGGACACCCTCATAGCACCCCTACTGGAGTCCAGCGCCAAGAGCACACAACAAACGCCCAGCACTAAAGGTACCCGGAGAGGGAGGGGGAGGGGATAGGAGAGGGGAGGGGAGGGCAGGGCAGGGACCAAGTGAGCGAGCAATTAGGGTTAGAGCCAAAGGGCAAATTTCCAGTTAAAGGACTGAACTATAATTGAGAAAAATCTGAGGGTCTGATGTTTGAGTTAAGTTAACAGGAGTGATGGGAGCTGACAGAGAGGCATGCTCATAGCTAACAGACTGGGAGAGCTGCAGTTATAACTCCAAGCCTCTAAAGAGAGACTGGGGCTCGTGGATCCATGTCCAGCAGGTTCTTGTGGTTTATGTCATGAAGTTGGGTCTGGGGAGTTTGATTAGGGATGGCTATTACAGGGGTTAAAGGCAGGCAGGTACATGCAGAATTCACGGATCGAAATAAGACTCCCTTTGCAGAGCAGTTTGATTGCTTCCAGGTTTTGCTGTGGGTTTAGTAAGACACACCTGAGCTTGTTACCTGTACACTGGGGCTAGGCAGGTGCATATTAAACCCTGGAATAGGTGACACTGATGTGCAATAGGAGTCTATTTCCACACTGCAATGTTCTCTGTCTTTGCAGCAGGGATTCTCAGCTCCGTCGGTGTCGGCAGAGGGATTGAGAAGAAGCACTCGAGGCACTTCTCCCTGGACGTGCACCCCTACATGCTGGGCACCCGCAAGCCCAAACCAGAGGTACCCATCCCCAGCCCCCACACCGAGGAGGCGGGCCGGGGGCACACCGTCGTCTCCATCGCAGGTAGGGCAGGGGGTACAGCACAGGCTGGGTTTGAATCCCTTTAAACTCCCTGCAATGAGCACAGCCAGCTGGAAGAGCACACAGCACCCAGAGAGAATCTGAGAGGGTTAGTACAGAAGAACACAAGAGGCTTACACAAGGAGGAGGTGGTTCAGTTCCTAGCAAGTGATTCATCCCAGTTTAAAGAACCCTGACCTGGCTTGGTAACCTCTCCATAAACTCCCCACTCTAAATAAGTGTCTCCTAACCCCTATACTGTCTGTGTGCAACTGTATCCTCTAGTCCTGTCTACGCCCTGCACTGAGTCTGTGTGTATAACTGTATCCTCTAGTACTGTCTGCCCCTGCACTGAGTCTGTGTGCAACTGTATCCTCTAGTCCTGTCTACGCCCTGCACTGAGTCTGTGTGTATAACTGTATCCTCTAGTCCTGTCTACGCCCTGCACTGAGTCTGTGTGTATAACTGTATCCTCTAGTCCTGTCTACGCCCTGCACTGAGTCTGTGTGCAACTGTATCCTCTAGTCCTGTCTACGCCCTGCACTGAGTCTGTGTGCAACTGTATCCTCTAGTCCTGTCTACGCCCTGCACTGAGTCTGTGTGCAACTGTATCCTCTAGTCCTGTCTGCCCCTGCACTGAGTCTGTGTGTATAACTGTATCCTCTAGTCTTGTCTACGCCCTGCACTGAGTCTGTGTGCAGCTGTATCCTCTAGTCCTGTCTACGCCCTGCACTGAGTCTGTGTGCAACTGTATCCTCTAGTCCTGTCTACGCCCTGCACTGAGTCTGTGTGTATAACTGTATCCTCTAGTCCTGTCTACGCCCTGCACTGAGTCTGTGTGCAACTGTATCCTCTAGTCCTGTCTACACCCTGCACTGAGTCTGTGTGCAACTGTATCCTCTAGTCCTGTCTACGCCCTGCACTGAGTCTGTGTGCAACTGTATCCTCTAGTCCTGGTGAACATTCTCAGAGTTCATTATAAACTGCTGTGCAGAATCACATTCTCTCAGAGAGTTCATTATAAACTGCTGTGCAGAATCACATTCTCTCAGAGATTTCAGTATAAACTGCTGTGCAGAATCAAACTCATCGTCAAAGCATTAATAAATGATAACCAAGGTGAAACATCACACTTTGAATAGTGAAAATCAGTATCACTGTATTTTGAACATGCTACTTGTGGGGAGGTGTATGTCCTTCCTAACAGGTCTGTTTGTCTCTGCAGACAGCAAGGAGCCCTGCCAGACCCTGTCCAGCACTGTCTACATCAATGGGAGCACCAGCAGCCTTCCTGCTGCTGCATTTGAGGAGCCTGAGAGCAAGGGCCCGGGCTTCAACAGGAACCCCACCCACCCCGTGCTGAACAAAAACCCACTGCACGAAGAGGAGGAGCCCCCACTGAGCACAGAGAGGACTGGAGAGCTCCTGACTGCAGGGCAGTACTGAGACACACACCCTGCACACGAGCAGCCCCTGAGAGGAGAGGACTGGAGAGGACTGGAGAGCTCCTGATTGCAGGGCAGTACTGAGACACACACCCTGCACCCTGCACACAAGCAGCCCCTGAGAGGAGAGGACTGGAGAGGACTGGAGAGGACTGGAGAGCTCCTGATTGCAGGGCAGTACTGAGACACACACCCTGCACCCTGCACACAAGCAGCCCCTGAGAGGAGAGGACTGGAGAGGACTGGAGAGGACTGGAGAGCTCCTGATTGCAGGGCAGTACTGAGACACACACCCTGCACCCTGCACACAAGCAGCCCCTGAGAGGAGAGGACTGGAGAGGACTGGAGAGTGCCTGACTGCAAGGCAGTACTGAGACACACACCCTGCACCCTGCACACAAGCAGCCCCTGAGAGGAGAGGACTGGAGAGGACTGGAGAGGACTGGAGAGCTCCTGATTGCAGGGCAGTACTGAGGCACACACACTGCACACAAGCAGCCCCTGAGAGGAGAGGACTGGAGAGGACTGGAGAGTGCCTGACTGCAGGGCAGTACTGAGACACACACCCTGCACCCTGCACACAAGCAGCCCCTGAGAGGAGAGGACTGGAGAGCTCCTGATTGCAGGGCAGTACTGAGGCACACACACTGCACACAAGCAGCCCCTGAGAGGAGAGGACTGGAGAGAACTGGAGAGGACTGGAGAGCTCCTGATTGCAGGGCAGTACTGAGACACACACCCTGCACCCTGCACACAAGCAGCCCCTGAGAGGAGAGGACTGGAGAGGACTGGAGAGCGCCTGACTGCAGGGCAGTACTGAGACACACACCCTGCACCCTGCACACAAGCAGCCCCTGAGAGGAGAGGACTGGAGAGGACTGGAGAGCTACTAATTGCAGGGCAGTACTGAGGCACACACCCTGCACCCTGCACATGAGCTGCCCCTGAGATAAAAGGACTGGAGAGCTCCTGACTGCAGGGCAGTACTGAGGAATCTCACACACTCCTGAACATTCACACTCACTTAGAAAAACTGCCTGCAGGCCACTCTCTCCACACAAATAACACAAGCTAACTTTCCATTGCAATGTAAATCAGGGACACAAAGAGGAATGAAACATGACCTGAACACAGAAACAGCAGTATAATAAAATAAATACTTGCCATGATCCAGGGACTGAGAGTTCATTCACATGCCTGATCCTGATGAGCACCTCGCATCTGAAGGGAGGGGTTCAAGACAGCCTCCTCCAGACTGTGATCCACACACTGGGGTTCAGGACAGCCTCCTCCAGACTGTGATCCACACACTGGGGTTCAGGACAGCCTCCTCCAGACTGTGATCCACACACTGGGGTTCAGATGAGCCTCCTCCAGACTGTGATCCACACACTGGGGTTCAGGACAGCCTCCTCCAGACTGTGATCCACACACTGGGGTTCAGGACAGCCTCCTCCAGACTGTGATCCACACACTGGGGTTCAGGACAGCATCCTCCAGACTGTGATCCACACACTGGGGTTCAGGACAGCATCCTCCAGACTGTGATCCACACACTGGGGTTCAGGACAGCATCCTCCAGACTGTGATCCACACACTGGGGTTCAGGACAGCCTCCTCCAGACTGTGATCCACACACTGGGGTTCAGGACAGCATCCTCCAGACTGTGATCCACACACTGGGGTTCAGGACAGCATCCTCCAGACTGTGATCCACACACTGGGGTTCAGGACAGCATCCTCCAGACTGTGATCCACACACTGGGGTTCAGGACAGCCTCCTCCAGACTGTGATCCACACACTGGGGTTCAGGACAGCCTCCTCCAGACTGTGATCCACACACTGGGGTTCAGGACAGCCTCCTCCAGACTGTGATCCACACACTGGGGTTCAGGACAGCATCCTCCAGACTGTGATCCACACACTGGGGTTCAGGACAGCATCCTCCAGACTGTGATCCACACACTGGGGTTCAGGACAGCCTCCTCCAGACTGTGATCCACACACTGGGGTTCAGGACAGCATCCTCCAGACTGTGATCCACACACTGGGGTTCAGGACAGCATCCTCCAGACTGTGATCCACACACTGGGGTTCAGGACAGCCTCCTCCAGACTGTGATCCACACACTGGGGTTCAGGACAGCCTCCTCCAGACTGTGATCCACACACTGGTGTTCAGATGAGCCTCCTCCAGACTGTGATCCACACACTGGGGTTCAGGACAGCCTCCTCCAGACTGTGATCCACACACTGGGGTTCAGGACAGCCTCCTCCAGACTGTGATCCACACACTGGGGTTCAGGACAGCCTCCTCCAGACTGTGATCCACACACTGGGGTTCAGGACAGCCTCCTCCAGACTGTGATCCACACACTGGGGTTCAGGACAGCCTCATCAGACTGTGATCCACTTACTGGGGTTCAGGTGGACAGCCTCCCCCAGAAATAAAATGCGCTCATCCCTCTAATGCAGTGACTAAAGCAAGCTGCAGCACACAAGACAGACTACTTCACTCCACACACAGAGAACAAGCATTGCAGGAGTCCTCACAAAACACTGCCAGGCCAGGCTCCAGTCACAATGGGAGTCTCACTGAACACACACAAACAACAGCTACACGAGGGTACAGCTGAGTGAGTTCATATTCCAAATATCATTGATGTATACTAACATGTAAACCTGCAGACTCAAAACAACTGCCCAGCCAGACACACGACTGCCCATTCAAAATGAAGAAATGAGCCGTATTCAAGTGAGTGTGTCTCTGTACTGTACAATACAACACAGTGGAAGAACAGCTGGGGGCCAGTCTGGGATATACAGTTTGAAATGATCTCATCTCACTGCTGCTGCAGCATCTCTGTACTGTACAATACAACACAGTGGAAGAACAGCTGGGGGCCAGTCTGGGCTATACAGTTTGAAATGATCTCATCTCACTGCTGCTGCAGCACTGGTCTCTGTACTGTACAATACAACACAGTGGAAGAACAGCTGGGGCCAGTCTGGGCTATACAATTTGAAATGATCTCATCTCACTGCTGCTGCAGCACCTCTGTACTGTACAATACAACACAGTGGAAGAACAGCTGGGGGCCAGTCTGGGCTATACAGTTTGAAATGATCTCATCTCACTGCTGCTGCAGCATCTCTGTACTGTACAATACAACACAGTGGAAGAACAGCTGGGGGCCAGTCTGGGATATACAGTTTGAAATGATCTCATCTCACTGCTGCTGCAGCATCTCTGTACTGTACAATACAACACAGTGGAAGAACAGCTGGGGGCCAGTCTGGGCTATACAGTTTGAAATGATCTCATCTCACTGCTGCTGCAGCATCTCTGTACTGTACAATACAACACAGTGGAAGAACAGCTGGGGGCCAGTCTGGGATATACAGTTTGAAATGATCTCATCTCATTGCTGCTGCAGCATCTCTGTACTGTACAATACAACACAGTGGAAGAACAGCTGGGGGCCAGTCTGGGATATACAGTTTGAAATGATCTCATCTCACTGCTGCTGCAGCACCTCTGTACTGTACAATACAACACAGTGGAAGAACAGCTGGGGGCCAGTCTGGGCTATACAGTTTGAAATGATCTCATCTCACTGCTGCTGCAGCACCTCTGTACTGTACAATACAACACAGTGGAAGAACAGCTGGGGGCCAGTCTGGGATATACAGTTTGAAATGATCTCATCTCACTGCTGCTGCAGCATCTCTGTACTGTACAATACAACACAGTGGAAGAACAGCTGGGGGCCAGTCTGGGCTATACAGTTTGAAATGATCTCATCTCATTGCTGCTGCAGCACCTCTGTACTGTACAATACAACACAGTGGAAGAACAGCTGGGGGCCAGTCTGGGATATACAGTTTGAAATGATCTCATCTCATTGCTGCTGCAGCATCTCTGTACTGTACAATACAACACAGTGGAAGAACAGCTGGGGGCCAGTCTGGGATATACAGTTTGAAATGTTGAGAAATCAGTGAATGTGGCAAAGTAAGATTGTGTTGGAGTGACTTTCTGGATGGAAGCTTGTCTGTCCCTGTATCGTAACAATACGTTTTGTTTAATAAAATCCGAATGCAGAACAGTGCTCCAGATCATTCTCTTGTACGGGGAAAAAAAACACTCCTTCATTGTGGCCAATCCCTGACTCCCTTCTCTCTCTGCTCGCATCTGATTGGTTCAGTCACCGATTGAAAGGTAGTAAACAGCACGGTATACTTGTTGCATCTCACTCTGTAAAATATGAATAAAACATGAAGAAAAAGTTGCTGCCGTCCTTCATTAGGACACAATGTATAAACAAGGCCGTAATTGAAATATTAGGGTTATTAAATGTAAGAACATCCCTTAATAAACAGATAGACAGTATTAAACACAGCTTTGCAGTCACAACCCGGCGTGGATCAGATAGACAGTATTAAACACAGCTTTGCAGCCACACCCCAGTGTGAATCAGATAGACAGTATTAAACACAGCTTTGCAGCCACGCCCCAGCGTGGATCAGATAGACAGTATTAAACACAGCTTTGCAGCCACGCCCCAGCGTGGATCAGATAGACAGTATTAAACACAGCTTTGCAGCCACACCCCAGCGTGGATCAGATAGACAGTATTAAACACAGCTTTGCAGTCACACCCCAGCGTGGATCAGATAGACAGTATTAAACACAGCTTTGCAGCCACACCCCAGCGTGAATCAGATCAGATAAGACAGCTTTATTGCCCCAACACAGCTGCTTTGCAGCCACACCCCAGCGTGAATCAGATAGACAGTATTAAACACAGCTTTGCAGCCACACCCCAGCGTGGATCAGATAGACAGTATTAAACACAGCTTTGCAGCCACACCCCAGCGTGGATCAGATAGACAGTATTAAACACAGCTTTGCAGTCACACCCCAGCGTGGATCAGATAGACAGTATTAAACACAGCTTTGCAGCCACACCCCAGCGTGGATCAGATAGACAGTATTAAACACAGCTTTGCAGCCACACCCCAGCGTGAATCAGATAGACAGTATTAAACACAGCTTTGCAGCCACACCCCAGCGTGGATCAGATAGACAGTATTAAACACAGCTTTGCAGTCACACCCCAGCGTGGATCAGATAGACAGTATTAAACACAGCTTTGCAGCCACACCCCAGCGTGGATCAGATAGACAGTATTAAACACAGCTTTGCAGCCACACCCCAGCGTGGATCAGATAGACAGTATTAAACACAGCTTTGCAGCCACACCCCAGCGTGGATCAGATAGACAGTATTAAACACAGCTTTGCAGTCACACCCCGGCGTGGATCAGATAGACAGTATTAAACACAGCTTTGCAGTCACACCCCAGCGTGGATCAGATAGACAGTATTAAACACAGCTTTGCAGCCACACCCCAGTGTGGATCAGATAGACAGTATTAAACACAGCTTTGCAGCCACACCCCAGCGTGGATCAGATGACCAGCGTGGATCAGATAGACAGTATTAAACACAGCTTTGCAGCCACACCCCAGCGTGGATCAGATAGACAGTATTAAACACAGCTTTGCAGCCACACCCCAGCGTGGATCAGATAGACAGTATTAAACACAGCTTTGCAGCCACACCCCAGCGTGGATCAGATAGACAGTATTAAACACAGCTTTGCAGCCACACCCCAGCGTGGATCAGATAGACAGTATTAAACACAGCTTTGCAGCCACACCCCAGCGTGGATCAGATAGACAGTATTAAACACAGCTTTGCAGCCACACCCCAGCGTGGATCAGATAGACAGTATTAAACACAGCTTTGCAGCCACACCCCAGCGTGGATCAGATAGACAGTATTAAACACAGCTTTGCAGCCACACCCCAGCGTGGATCAGATAGACAGTATTAAACACAGCTTTGCAGCCACACCCCAGCGTGGATCAGATAGACAGTATTAAACACAGCTTTGCAGCCACACCCCAGCGTGGATCAGATAGACAGTATTAAACACAGCTTTGCAGCCACACCCCAGCGTGGATCAGATAGACAGTATTAAACACAGCTTTGCAGCCACACCCCAGCGTGGATCAGATAGACAGTATTAAACACAGCTTTGCAGTCACACCCCGGCGTGGATCAGATAGACAGTATTAAACACAGCTTTGCAGCCACACCCCAGCGTGGATCAGATAGACAGTATTAAACACAGCTTTGCAGCCACACCCCAGCGTGGATCAGATAGACAGTATTAAACACAGCTTTGCAGTCACACCCCAGCGTGGATCAGATAGACAGTATTAAACACAGCTTTGCAGCCACACCCCAGCGTGGATCAGATAGACAGTATTAAACACAGCTTTGCAGCCACACCCCAGCGTGGATCAGATAGACAGTATTAAACACAGCTTTGCAGCCACACCCCAGCGTGGATCAGATAGACAGTATTAAACACAGCTTTGCAGCCACACCCCAGCGTGGATCAGATAGACAGTATTAAACACAGCTTTGCAGCCACACCCCAGCGTGGATCAGATAGACAGTATTAAACACAGCTTTGCAGTCACACCCCAGCGTGAATCAGATAGACAGTATTAAACACAGCTTTGCAGTCACACCCCGGCGTGGATCAGATAGACAGTATTAAACACAGCTTTGCAGCCACACCCCAGCGTGATCAGATAGACAGTATTAAACACAGCTTTGCAGTCACACCCCGGCGTGGATCAGATAGACAGTATTAAACACAGCTTTGCAGCCACACCCCAGCGTGGATCAGATAGACAGTATTAAACACAGCTTTGCAGTCACACCCCGGCGTGGATCAGATAGACAGTATTAAACACAGCTTTGCAGTCACACCCCAGCGTGGATCAGATAGACAGTATTAAACACAGCTTTGCAGTCACACCCCGGCGTGGATCAGATAGACAGTATTAAACACAGCTTTGCAGCCACACCCCAGCGTGGATCAGATAGACAGTATTAAACACAGCTTTGCAGCCACACCCCAGCGTGGATCAGATAGACAGTATTAAACACAGCTTTGCAGCCACACCCCAGCGTGGATCAGATAGACAGTATTAAACACAGCTTTGCAGTCACACCCCAGCGTGGATCAGATAGACAGTATTAAACACAGCTTTGCAGCCACACCCCAGCGTGGATCAGATAGACAGTATTAAACACAGCTTTGCAGCCACACCCCAGCGTGGATCAGATAGACAGTATTAAACACAGCTTTGCAGCCACACCCCAGCGTGGATCAGATAGACAGTATTAAACACAGCTTTGCAGCCACACCCCAGCGTGGATCAGATAGACAGTATTAAACACAGCTTTGCAGCCACACCCCAGCGTGGATCAGATAGACAGTATTAAACACAGCTTTGCAGCCACACCCCAGCGTGGATCAGATAGACAGTATTAAACACAGCTTTGCAGCCACACCCCAGCGTGGATCAGATAGACAGTATTAAACACAGCTTTGCAGCCACACCCCAGCGTGAATCAGATAGACAGTATTAAACACAGCTTTGCAGCCACACCCCAGCGTGGATCAGATAGACAGTATTAAACACAGCTTTGCAGCCACACCCCAGCGTGGATCAGATAGACAGTATTAAACACAGCTTTGCAGTCACACCCCGGCGTGGATCAGATAGACAGTATTAAACACAGCTTTGCAGTCACACCCCAGCGTGGATCAGATAGACAGTATTAAACACAGCTTTGCAGCCACACCCCAGCGTGGATCAGATAGACAGTATTAAACACAGCTTTGCAGCCACACCCCAGCGTGGATCAGATAGACAGTATTAAACACAGCTTTGCAGTCACACCCCGGCGTGGATCAGATAGACAGTATTAAACACAGCTTTGCAGCCACACCCCAGCGTGGATCAGATAGACAGTATTAAACACAGCTTTGCAGCCACACCCCAGCGTGAATCAGATAGACAGTATTAAACACAGCTTTGCAGTCACACCCCGGCGTGGATCAGATAGACAGTATTAAACACAGCTTTGCAGCCACACCCCAGCGTGAATCAGATAGACAGTATTAAACACAGCTTTGCAGCCACACCCCAGCGTGGATCAGATAGACAGTATTAAACACAGCTTTGCAGCCATGCCCCAGCGTGGATCAGATAGACAGTATTAAACACAGCTTTGCAGTCACACCCCGGCGTGGATCAGATAGACAGTATTAAACACAGCTTTGCAGCCACACCCCAGCGTGAATCAGATAGACAGTGTTAAACTCAGCTTTGCAGCCACCTCCCCTGACAAGCACACTGAACATGGAAGGCCAGCAGCAGCATCGCTGGAAGGGAAGGTTTTAGCTGGAAGGTCTGTCCAGTGGCTGTGCAGCTCTCCTGTGAGTTCAATACTCTCTTTGGAAAGAGTCTGGGGAGCTGCAGCGAGGATCGTGTTGAAAAGGTTACTGCAGGGAAGCTGTGAGCAGGAGACCATGACGGGAAGGTAACAAACAGGACAGAATTATTATTCACACAGCTCTATTGCCACTCCCTGTCCAGCCTCACAGTGCCCCCTGCTGGGTGTAGGTGGAGCTGCTGTTCTCATGCATTTTATCAGGATCAGTTAAATGCATTCTACACCAATGGCTTTCAAGCCTGGTCCTCAAGTATCCCTGTATGTTTACAGTCTCTGTCTTTGTCTCTGTCTCTGTCAATGTCTCTGCAAGACATGTTTAAAATTTCTGTCTGTCTCTGTCTCTGTGTATGCCTGAACAATGCAGGGTTAAAACAAACATTTAATTTGTGTCTCAAACAGAATCCTGGACTGTCTGTGGCACTTCAAGCCCAGGATCTATAATGGATCTATTTTAGCTAAATTGCATGAGGCCCTTCAACAAGACAAAAGCAAGCTTCTCACACTGCTCAGGGCTGATCAGCCTGCACTGCCAGTGGACTGAGCCACAGCACTTCCTGTTAACACACCTGTTAGGATCTGGGTCTGTTTGACACACATTGGTTTCCATTGAGCGTAAATGGTGCCTTTTTTTCTCCCCCCTCTAATATTTTATGACATTTCCTAGGTTGGGGTCACAGATGTATTATCATTATAGATGTTTCTTTATGATGTTTCTGATCCACACACACTGTACTGAGCTGTGCACTGCAAGCTGATCCACACACACTGTACTGAGCTGTGCACTGCAAGCTGATCCACACACACTGTACTGAGCTGTGCACTGCAAGCTGATCCAGACACACTGTACTGAGCTGTGCACTGCAAGCTGATCCACACACACTGTACTGAGCTGTGCACTGCAAGCTGATCCACACACACTGTACTGAGCTGTGCACTGCAAGCTGATCCACACACACTGTACTGAGCTGTGCACTGCAAGCTGATCCACACACACTGTACTGAGCTGTGCACTGCAAGCTGATCCACACACACTGTACTGAGCTGTGCACTGCAAGCTGATCCACACACACTGTACTGAGCTGTGCACTGCAAGCTGATCCACACACACTGTACTGAGCTGTGCACTGCAAGCTGATCAACAGTGCTACTAATCACTTTGGTGCTTTGTATGTGCAGTGAGTGTGTGTCTGTGTGTGTGCATGTGGGGTGTGTGTGTGTATGCAATGAGTGTGTCTGTGGTGTGTTGATTGTGCGTGTGTGTGTGTGTGTGTGTGTGTGTGTGTGTGTGTGTGTGTGTGTGTGTGTGTGTGTGTGTGTGTGTGTGTGTGTGTGTGTGTGTGTGTGTGTGTGTGTGTGTGTGTGTGTGTGTGTGTGTGTGTGGTGTGTGTGTGTGTGTGTGTGTGTGTGTGTGTGTGTGTGTGTGTGTGTGTGTGTGTGTGTGGTGTGTGTGTGTGTGTGTGTGTGTGTGTGTGTGCGTGTGTGTGTGTGTGTGTGTGTGTGTGTGTGTGTGTGTGTGTGTGTGTGTGTGTGTGTGTGTGTGTGTGTGTGTGTGTGTGTGTGTGTGTGTGTGTGTGTGTGTGTGTGTGTGTGTGTGTGTGTGTGTGTGTGTGTGTGTGTGTGTGTGTGTGTGTGTGTGTGTGTGTGTGTGTGTGTGTGTGTGTGTGTGTGTGTGTGTGTGTGTGTGTGTGTGTGTGTGTGTGTGTGTGTGTGTGTGTGTGTGTGTGTGTGTGTGTGTGTGTGTGTGTGTGTGTGTGTGTGTGTGGGTGTGTGTGTGTGCGCGCGTGTGTGTCTGTGTGGTGTGTGTATGCGTGTGTGTGGTGTGTGTGGTGTAGTGTGTGCGCGCATGTGTGTGTGTGCGTGTGTGTGTGTGTGTGTCTGTGTGGTGTGTGTGTGTGTGTGTGTGTGTGTGTGTGTGTGTGTGTGTGTGTGTGTGTGTGTGTGTGTGTGTGTGTGCGCGCATGTGTGTGTGTGTGTGTGTGTGCGTCGGCAGTGTGTCAATGTGTCTGTGTGCATTTGCAGGGTCTCCTTTCACAATGATTTTCCAGCTGAGTGACTCTGGCAGAAGCTGCCTCTTTAGCTCTTTGCTGTCAGACAGTGATGGATGTGCTCTTCATCTCTTCAATCCGTACCTCACGTGGTGGCAATTTCATTACAACTCTCATAAAGAGTGACATTTCCTGTGCAATACACTGTGGGAGCAGCATGCAGGAGCTTTCATAGTGACTGTCTGATACAGTGAAACAGGAGCCAGAATGTTAGTTTTGTGCTATGAGTTTCTCCGTCTCTACAGCTCCTGCTGGAGTCTGTTTAATTAGTATTGAATTGAGGAAGTGTTGGGCTGAGCAGACTGGGTCGCAGAGGCCAACGTGAACTCTGCTCTCTGAGGAGGAGAATGAGCTCTGGATGTGAGAACCACGCTGTCTCATTTATAGATCTTTCAATAGCCTCACACTGGACACAATGCATTTTCAAAAGTGTTTTATAATTACATGCCTGAACTATTTTCATTTGTATCGGCAGAGTATCTTTTTATACATGAGAGTCAACTTGACACTCCAAGAGAACTGATAAAAATGATGTGTTGAAGCAGCTCCTCCACACCCACCAACCAGCTCCTCCACACCCACCAACCAGCTCCTCCACACCCACTAACAAGCTCCTCCACACCCACCAACCAGCTCCTCCATACCTACTAACCAGCTCCTCCACACCCACCAACCAGCTCCTCCACACCCACTAACCAGCTCCTCCACACCCACCAACCAGCTCCTCCACACCCACTAACCAGCTCCTCCACACCCACCAACCAGCTCCTCCACACCCACTAACCAGCTCCTCCACACCCACCAACCAGCTCCTCCACACCTACTAACCAGCTCCTCCACACCCACTAACCAGCTCCTCCATACCTACTAACCAGCTCCTCCACACCCACCAACCAGCTCCTCCACACCCACTAACCAGCTCCTCCATATCTACTAACCAGCTCCTCCACACCCACCAACCAGCTCCTCCACACCCACTAACCAGCTCCTCCACACCCACCAACCAGCTCCTCCACACCCACTAACCAGCTCCTCCACACCCACCAACCAGCTCCTCCATACCTACTAACCAGCTCCTCCACACCCACTAACCAGCTCCTCCATACCTACTAACCAGCTCCTCCACACCCACCAACCAGCTCCTCCACACCCACTAACCAGCTCCTCCACACCCACTAACCAGCTCCTCCATACCTACCAACCAGCTCCTCCACACCCACCGACCAGCTCCTGCACACCCACTAACCAGCTCCTCCACACCCACTAACCAGCTCCTCCACACCCACTAACCAGCTCCTCCACACCCACTAACCAGCTCCTCCACACCCACTAACCAGCTCCTCCACACCCACTAACCAGCTCCTCCACACCCACTAACCAGCTCCTCCACACCCACTAACCAGCTCCTCCACACCCACTAACCAGCTCCTCCACACCCACTAACCAGCTCCTCCATACCTACCAACCAGCTCCTCCACACCCACCAACCAGCTCCTCCACACCCACTAACCAGCTCCTCCACACCCACTAACCAGCTCCTCCACACCCACTAACCAGCTCCTCCACACCCACTAACCAGCTCCTCCACACCCACTAACCAGCTCCTCCACACCCACCAACCAGCTCCTCCACACCCACCAACCAGCTCCTCCACACCCACCAACCAGCTCCTCCACACCCACCAACCAGCTCCTCCACACCCACTAACCAGCTCCTCCACACCCACTAACCAGCTCCTCCACACCCACTAACCAGCTCCTCCACACCCACTAACCAGCTCCTCCACACCCACCAACCAGCTCCTCCACACCCACTAACCAGCTCCTCCACACCCACCAACCAGCTCCTCCACACCCACCAACCAGCTCCTCCACACCCACTAACCAGCTCCTCCACACCCACTAACCAGCTCCTCCACACCCACTAACCAGCTCCTCCACACCCACTAACCAGCTCCTCCACACCCACTAACCAGCTCCTCCATACCTACTAACCAGCTCCTCCACACCCACTAACCAGCTCCTCCATACCTACTAACCAGCTCCTCCACACCCACCAACCAGCTCCTCCACACCCACTAACCAGCTCCTCCACACCCACTAACCAGCTCCTCCACACCCACCAACCAGCTCCTCCACACCCACTAACCAGCTCCTCCACACCCACTAACCAGCAGACAAACAAAGGAACACACAGAAGAACACAAACACAGGAACACGCACACCCACACACAGAAACACACACACACACACACACACACACACAGGAACACACACACACAAGAACACACAGGAACACACACACACACACACACACACACACACACACAGAACACACACACACACACACACAGGAACACACACGTACACACACAGGAACACACATGCACATAGGAACATATACACACACAGGAACACGTATACACAGGAGCACACACAGGAACATGCACACACACACACACTCACACACACACATGCACACACACACACTCACACAGGAACACGCACGGACACGCACACAGAAACACAGGAAAAGGTACACACACACAGCAACCCCCATCTGACTGACACACACACACTCGCAGTGTCTCTGCCTGCCTGGCTGGGTGGCAGCTCTCTCACCTCCCTGGTAGTTTATCTCTGAGATGCAGTGGGACAGGCAGGGCCACTCTGCTCTCACTCAGAGACTAGCTGGAAGACAGAGCTGTGATCAAGGGATCCCAGGGGCTGGATCCCTGTCCACTACTACCTCCATCAGAGCTTCCAGTGTGATGAGCGAGGAGGAGGGAGGAGGGGTTTGAGGGGAGAGAGAGAGAGAGAGAGAGAGAGAGAGAGAGAGAGAGAGAGAGAGAGAGGGAGGGAGGAAGGAAGGGAGATGAGCGCGCTGCAAAACAAAACAATCCCCATAATAAAACCAAAATCTTAACGATGTGGCTCGAGACTCTTTATCACAGGAATGATTTAATGTCTGGACAGCATTAACAATAAGCCATAAAGAACAGAGTGCGAGAGAGGGGAGTGAGAGGGGGAGAGGAGGGCTGGGGAGGGGAGAGGGAGCAAGCGAGTGAGTGGAGAGGTTCTGCAATGACGAGTCAGCTGCCATACAACACTCTGCCTCGCCTGAGCCTGGAGCTGACAGGGAGTGCGGAGAGGCTGGCTAGGAGGCTGTCTTCACCCAGGGGCCTAGCCGCAGGATTCAGGAAGCCCTACTCTACACCCAACGATCCCTGCAGGAGCTCAGCCACCCCTGGACTGGGTGTGTGTGAACTGCCCCCTTACAGCACCTCTAGCCAGTGCCTAGCAGAGCCCGAGGACCAGCCCTCACATAGAGAGGAGCCCCCGGCCCTGGACTGGTCCTTCTGCAGGTACCGGCCCGTGGTACGGGAACGACAGGGCACCATGGCTCTGCTCAAACTCGCCCTCATGGCATTCAGCTTCCTCTTCTGGGTGGCGGGGCTGGCCATGTTCACCATTGGCGTCTGGGCCAAAATCTCCCTGTCTGACTACCTGGTGCTGTCCACCAACCGCTACCCCAACACAGCCTTCATCCTGCTGGCCAGCGGGGCGGCCGTCATCGCCTGGGGCTTCCTGGGCTGCTTCAGCGCGGCCACAGAGAACCGCTGCCTGCTGCGCACCTACGGGCTCTTCCAGGTGGCCCTGCTGGGGGCCGGGCTCTCCGCGGGGCTCTCCGGACTCTTCTACCGCAAGGACATCTCCGAGGGCTTCCAGAACGGGCTGCGGGAGGCCGTGCAATCCTACGGGGAGGATGAGGGCAAGGCGGACGCACTGGATGCTCTCCAGAGGGCACTGGAGTGCTGCGGGGTGCAGAGCTACAGGGACTGGCTGTCCTCGTCCTGGTCCCTGGAGCCCAATGGCTCAGTGCCGGCCAGCTGCTGTGTGCTGCGGAGAGGCTGCAGGAACAGCCCCTTGCCTCCAGAGGGTGGCGGCGCGGCCGGGATCTACACTCATGGCTGCTTCCAGAAGGTGCATGACTTTGTGAACGACAACATGTTCTACATCGCCGCGGGCGCACTGGGCCTGGCCGCCATGCAGGCTGTGGGCATCGGGCTGGCCTGCCTCTTGGCTGCCAGGATCCCAGGGGCCGAGCCGGCAGAGGGACCGAGTGGTCCCCTACACTGAAGAGCAGGAGCCAGGGGCTTTACACAATCAGAACCTTCTTTTGTTTCATGCTTTTTTGCTTAGCACTTGAATGTTGTATTTGTAGAATGATTTTAAAGAGACATTTAATGAAATTCTGAATTATTTGCATAACAGAGTCTGGTAATTCTCCATCCCTGGACTAAAGACACAAGGTATGCGGAGGGTGGGGGTGTGTTCATTGTAGTTTGTGTGTGGGTACAGGGAGGGGATGGGGGTGTGTTCATTGTAGTTTGTGTGTGGGTATGGGGGACAGGGGATGGGGGTGTGTTCATTGTCGTTTGTGTGTGGGGGTGGGGGTGGGGGAGGTGAGATCTGTGAAGTTCAGCTCTTGGGCTAGGGCTCTGACCTGGGCTCTGAAATTCACAAGTTCATTCTGTAAGACTCAGAGGAGTCTCAGAGTTAGAGCTGCTCTCCCTGTTCATTCTGTAAGACTCAGAGGAGTCTCAGAGTTAGTGCTACTCTCCCTGTTCATTCTGTAAGACTGAGAGGAGTCTCAGAGTTAGTGCTACTCTCCCTGTTCATTCTGTAAGACTGAGAGGAGTCTCAGAGTTAGTGCTGCTCTCCCTGTTCATTCTGTAAGACTCAGAGGAGTCTCAGAGTTAGTGCTGCTCTCCCTGTTCATTCTGTAAGACTCAGAGGAGTCTCAGAGTTAGTGCTACTCTCCCTGTTCATTCTGTAAGACTGAGAGGAGTCTCAGAGTTAGTGCTGCTCTCCCTGTTCATTCTGTAAGACTGAGAGGAGTCTCAGAGTTAGTGCTGCTCTCCCTGTTCATTCTGTAAGACTCAGAGGAGTCTCAGAGTTAGTGCTGCTCTCCCTGTTCATTCTGTAAGACTCAGAGGAGTCTCAGAGTTAGTGCTGCTCTCCCTGTTCATTCTGTAAGACTGAGAGGGGTCTCAGAGTTAGTGCTGCTCTCCCTGTTCATTCTGTAAGACTGAGAGGAGTCTCAGAGTTAGTGCTGCTCTCCCTGTTCATTCTGTAAGACTGAGAGGAGTCTCAGAGTTAGTGCTACTCTCCCTGTTCATTCTGTAAGACTCAGAGGAGTCTCAGAGTTAGTGCTGCTCTCCCTGTTCATTCTGTAAGACTCAGAGGAGTCTCAGAGTTAGTGCTGCTCTCCCTGTTCATTCTGTAAGACTCAGAGGAGTCTCAGAGTTAGTACTACTCTCCCTGTTCATTCTGTAAGACTGAGAGGAGTCTCAGAGTTAGTGCTGCTCTCCCTGTTCATTCTGTAAGACTGAGAGGAGTCTCAGAGTTAGTGCTGCTCTCCCTGTTCATTCTGTAAGACTCAGAGGAGTCTCAGAGTTAGTGCTGCTCTCCCTGTTCATTCTGTAAGACTCAGAGGAGTCTCAGAGTTAGTGCTGCTCTCCCTGTTCATTCTGTAAGACTCAGAGGAGTCTCAGAGTTAGTGCTGCTCTCCCTGTTCATTCTGTAAGACTGAGAGGAGTCTCAGAGTTAGTGCTGCTCTCCCTGTTCATTCTGTAAGACTGAGAGGAGTCTCAGAGTTAGTGTTGCTCTCCCTGTTCATTCTGTAAGACTGAGAGGAGTCTCAGAGTTAGTGCTGCTCTCCCTGTTCATTCTGTAAGACTCAGAGGAGTCTCAGAGTTAGTGCTGCTCTCCCTGTTCATTCTGTAAGACTCAGAGGAGTCTCAGAGTTGTAAAGCAGGGATCATTCATAGTGTAATGATAGTGATAATAAGAGGTAAGAATAGGGATTGTAAAGCAATGGGTAGCGCTCTGTTATCTCTGAGCTGTCACTGTGTGCTTCTTAATCTCACACTTGCTGTCATTTGGGTTTCTGCTCAGGCTGCTGCTTCTCTGTACTGAAACTCTGCATGTGGGAGCTGGAGATCCTGCAATCCTGCTACAATGCTATACACTGTGAGGGCTCTGAAGGGAGGGGGGCTGTGTATTGTAACAATGCTATACACTGTGAGGGCTCTGAAGGGAGGGGGTCTGCGTATTGTAACAATGCTATACACTGTGCAGGGCTCTGAAGGGAAGGGGTCTGTGTATTGTGACAATGCTATACACTGTGCAGGGCTCTGAAGGGAGGGGGTCTGTGTATTGTGACCATGCTATACACTGTGCAGGGCTCTGAAGGGAGGGGGTCTGTGTATTGTAACAATGCTATACACTGTGCAGGGCTCTGAAGGGAGGGGGTCTGTGTATTGTAACAATGCTATACACTGTGCAGGGCTCTGAAGGGAGGGGGGCTGTGTATTGTAACAATGCTATACACTGTGCCGGGCTATGAAGGGAGGGGACTGTGTATTGTAACAATGCTATACACTGTGCAGGGCTCTGAAGGGAGGGGGGCTGTGTATTGTAACAATCCTATACACTGTGCAGGGCTCTGAAGGGAGGGGGGCTGTGTATTGTAACAATGCTATACACTGTGCAGGGCTCTGAAGGGAGGGGGTCTGTGTATTGTAACAATGCTATACACTGTGCAGGGCTCTGAAGGGAGGGGGTCTGTGTATTGTAACAATGCTATACACTGTGCAGGGCTCTGAAGGGAGGGGGTCTGTGTATTGTAACAATGCTATACACTGTGCAGGGCTCTGAAGGGAGGGGGTCTGTGTATTGTAACAATGCTATACACTGTGCAGGGCTCTGAAGGGAGGGGGTCTGTGTATTGTAACAATGCTATACACTGTGCAGGGCTCTGAAGGGAGGGGGTCTGTGTATTGTAACAATGCTATACACTGTGCAGGGCTCTGAAGGGAGGGGGTCTGTGTATTGTAACAATGCTATACACTGTGCAGGGCTCTGAAGGGAGGGGGTCTGTGTATTGTAACAATGCTATACACTGTGCAGGGCTCTGAAGGGAGGGGGTCTGTGTATTGTAACAATGCTATACACTGTGCAGGGCTCTGAAGGGAGGGGGTCTGTGTATTGTAACAATGCTATACACTGTGCAGGGCTCTGAAGGGAGGGGGGCTGTGTATTGTAACAATGCTATACACTGTGCAGGGCTCTGAAGGGAGGGGGTCTGTGTATTGTAACAATGCTATACACTGTGCAGGGCTCTGAAGGGAGGGGGTCTGTGTATTGTAACAATGCTATACACTGTGCAGGGCTCTGAAGGGAGGGGGGCTGTGTATTGTAACAATGCTATACACTGTGCAGGGCTCTGAAGGGAGGGGGTCTGTGTATTGTAACAATGCTATACACTGTGCAGGGCTCTGAAGGGAGGGGGTCTGTGTATTGTAACAATGCTATACACTGTGCAGGGCTCTGAAGGGAGGGGGGCTGTGTATTGTAACAATGCTATACACTGTGCAGGGCTCTGAAGGGAGGGGGGCTGTGTATTGTAACAATGCTATACACTGTGCAGGGCTCTGAAGGGAGG
Organism: Polyodon spathula; assembly: GCF_017654505.1. Classification (NCBI taxonomy): domain Eukaryota; kingdom Metazoa; phylum Chordata; class Actinopteri; order Acipenseriformes; family Polyodontidae; genus Polyodon; species Polyodon spathula. The sequence continues at coordinate 51,356,341 of NC_054541.1, read as the reverse complement.
GGGTCTGTGTATTGTAACAATGCTATACACTGTGCAGGGCTCTGAAGGGAGGGGGTCTGTGTATTGTAACAATGCTATACACTGTGCAGGGCTCTGAAGGGAGGGGGTCTGTGTATTGTAACAATGCTATACACTGTGCAGGGCTCTGAAGGGAGGGGGTCTGTGTATTGTAACAATGCTATACACTGTGCAGGGCTCTGAAGGGAGGGGGTCTGTGTATTGTAACAATGCTATACACTGTGCAGGGCTCTGAAGGGAGGGGGTCTGTGTATTGTAACAATGCTATACACTGTGCAGGGCTCTGAAGGGAGGGGGTCTGCGTATTGTAACAATGCTATACACTGTGCAGGGCTCTGAAGGGAGGGGGTCTGTGTATTGTAACAATGCTATACACTGTGCAGGGCTCTGAAGGGAGGGGGTCTGTGTATTGTAACAATGCTATACACTGTGCAGGGCTCTGAAGGGAGGGGGTCTGTGTATTGTAACAATGCTATACACTGTGCAGGGCTCTGAAGGGAGGGGGGCTGTGTATTGTAACAATGCTATACACTGTGCAGGGCTCTGAAGGGAGGGGGTCTGTGTATTGGCTATACACTGTGCAGGGCTCTGAAGGGAGGGGGTCTGTGTATTGTAACAATGCTATACACTGTGCAGGGCTCTGAAGGGAAGGGAGGGGGGCTGTGTATTGTAACAATGCTATACACTGTGCAGGGCTCTGAAGGGAGGGGGGCTGTGTATTGTAACAATGCTATACACTGTGCAGGGCTCTGAAGGGAGGGGGGCTGTGTATTGTAACAATGCTATACACTGTGCAGGGCTCTGAAGGGAGGGGGTCTGTGTATTGACTGTGCAGGGGAGGGAGGGGGTCTGTGTATTGTTGTAACAAGGGGGTCTGTGTATTGTAACAATGCTATACACTGTGCAGGGCTCTGAAGGGAGGGGGGCTGTGTATTGTAACAATGCTATACACTGTGCAGGGCTCTGAAGGGAGGGGGTCTGTGTATTGTAACAATGCTATACACTGTGCAGGGCTCTGAAGGGAGAGGGTTTCTGTATTGAACTCTGTGAACCCTGCACAGCATCGTCTGTTTTCAGACAGCGAGCAGCCTTCACTCAGGAGACAAACCTCATTGAACTGCTCACACTGACAGCACACTGTCTCCAGGAATGGAAGGTTTTAATGGCTGTTTGTGTTCACTCTGTAATCCCTGTTTGTATTCACTGTGTAATCCCTGTTTGTATTCACTGTGTAATCCCTGTTTGTATTCACTGTGTAATCCCTGTTTGTATTCACTGTGTAATCCCTGTTTGTAGTCACTGTGTAATCCGTCTTTATGTTCACTGTGTAATTCCTGTCGTGTTCACTGTGTAATCCCTGTTTGTATTCACTGTGTAATCCCTGTTTGTAGTCACTGTGTAATCCCTGTTTGTAGTCACTGTGTAATCCCTGTTTGTAGTCACTGTGTAATCCCTGTTTGTATTCACTGTGTAATCCCTGTTTGTATTCACTGTGTAATCCCTGTTTGTGTTCACTGTGTAATCCCTGTTTGTATTCACTGTGTAATCCCTGTTTGTATTCACTGTGTAATCCCTGTTTGTAGTCACTGTGTAATCCGTGTTTATGTTCACTTTGTAATCCCTGTTTGTGTTCACTGTGTAATCCCTGTTTGTATTCACTGTGTAATCCCTGTTTGTATTCACTGTGTAATCCCTGTTTGTATTCACTGTGTAATCCCTGTTTGTAGTCACTGTGTAATCCCTGTTTGTGTTCACTGTGTAATCCCTGTTTGTGTTCACTGTGTAATCCCTGTTTGTATTCACTGTGTAATCCCTGTTTGTATTCACTGTGTAATCCCTGTTTGTATTCACTGTGTAATCCCTGTTTGTAGTCACTGTGTAATCCCTGTTTGTGTTCACTGTGTAATCCGTGTTTGTGTTCACTTTGTAATCCCTGTTTGTATTCACTGTGTAATCCCTGTTTGTGTTCACTGTGTAATCCGTGTTTGTATTCACTGTGTAATCCCTGTTTGTAGTCACTGTGTAATCCCTGTTGTGTTCACTGTATAATCCTGGTGTCTTCGTCGCTGTGCTTTGCTGTTTCTCAAACCCAGTGTACTGGAGGGCTTGTTCCGGTCTGTCCTCCCTGTCAGGGATGCAATCAATGTAAATAATTCAGCATTATGTAAATTGTGATTTATTTGTTTGGATAACTAGAAAGAAAAAAAAAAACATTATCAGTTATAGTAAGTGTGTGTGTGTACTTCATTTGAGAAAAGTGGTTTTAAAATTAATTGATTAATCTGAATGTAATACCTATGTCTGTCTGTCTGCCTTCCTCCCTGCCTGTCTCCCTCCCTGCCTGCCTGTCTGTCTCCCTCACTCCCCACTCCCTCCTCCCCTCCCTCCCTGTCTCCCTCCCTGTTTGCCTCGTTGCCTTTCTCCCTCCCTGTCTCCCTCCCTGCCCGTCTCCCTCCCTCCCTGCCTGTCTCCCTCCCTGCCCGTCTGTCTCCCTCCCTGCTTGTCTCCCTCCCTGCCCCTTCCCTCCCTCCCTGCCTGTCTCCCTCCCTGCCCGTCTCCCTCCCTCCCTGCCTGTCTTCCTCCCTGCCCCTCTCCCTCCCTCCCTGCCTGTCCCTCCCTCCCTGCCTGTCTCCCTCCCTGCCCGTCTCCCTCCCTCCCTGCCCCTCAAAATATGTGCTGAAAACAATGAAACAGAGAAACTGCAAACATGAATATGTGACCTAAGTGTGTTTGTCAAGGGTGTGTGTGTGAGAGTGTGTTTTTTATTAGTAAAAGTACCCTAGGGGAAACTGAATGAAATACTGTGCTATTAAGGCTTCCAGTAGACTTTTGCAACATGATTTTGTAGTTTCTTTGATTACAGATTTTTTTTTTTTTATGTCTGAATCTTAAAATTCTAGGCGATGCAAAGTTTTTGTCCAGAGCTGTGCACTGAGGCCCTGCTTCAGGATCTTGCTATCTTTAACACACACTCTGCTGAATACAGGACCTCTCCTGAGAAATCTTCTTGCTTGGACAGTAATCTATAGTCTGGATTCTGGCCCCAGAATCTCCCTGTCTGGTTTCCATGCACACTCACAGCACAGTGTCACAAACAGGCTGCGCACATTGCGAAAGTGTGTAATAGCACTGCCATGGGCTCCATGTGCGAGTTCCAGTGCTTTCCAAACCCCCTGGTTACAGGGTGAACAGAAAGGGAGTGGAATACTTCATGCTCCTATCGACCCCTCTCCTCCCGTCACGCCAGCCAGGGCTATAAACCGTGCTGCGGCTGACAGGCCAATCTTGTGGAAAGGAGTAATCTGCACCGGTCCCAGCTGAGCCCTGCAAGCACAAACCATCCCTCCAGGGACAGGCACAAACATGCTGAGGGGCTGGGAGGGAGGCAGTGTGGTGTAGTGGAGAGAGCGGAGGGGCTGGGAGGGAGGCAGTGTGGTGTAGTGAAGAGAGCTGAGGGGCTGGGAGGGAGGCAGTGTGGTGTAAAGGAGAGAGCGGAGGGGCTGGGAGGGAGGCAGTGTGGTGTAGTGGTGAGAGCGGAGGGGCAGGGAGGGAGACAATGTGGTGTAGTGGAGAGAGCGGAGGGGCTGGGAGGGAGGCAGTGTGGTGTAGAGAAGAGAGCGGAGGGGCTGGGAGGGAGGCAGTGTGGTGTAGTGGAGAGAGAGGAGGGGTTGGGAGGGAGGCAGTGTGGTTTGATGGTTAGAGATGAATCTAACCCTCTTAGGCATTGCCAACAGTTTATTAGCCTTTAGATGCAATGTTCTTGGTTCACTGGATGGGGACATTAGGAATCATGGCTGCCCCAGTGGTCAGTATGTGGAAGATGTCAGTACCCAGAAGGGGGATGCTGGATCTCAGGTGACATCTAGAGGAATCTTTAAACCACACAAACCAATGGAGTGTATGAATGAACACAGTGGCCCAGAGTGCAGAACCTTGAACAGTGTTCACAGTGATTAACCACTAGGGGGCTACAGGAGGTTTGTTCTAAGCTTTGGGACTTGACAGAAAGGTATTCAGCAGCCAGGTCCTTCTTGTTAAATATCTTTCTGTTAACGATTCCTGACATGTATAAAGTGCTCTGCTGCAGAGACAGTATATCTCTCTCTACGCTTCAGCTCTCTGGGGATTTAGCGCTGGGGATGCCGCCTGACCTCAGCCTGTCCCTGTTCAGTCCTTTCCAGCTGAACCAGCTCTGTGCAGTATGGGGCAGATCTGGGCTCAGTGTTTCAATTGTGTGATATTGGACATGCTGCAGCCTAGTTGGAGTTGTGCTGGGGTGTGTCTGGTTGCAGTCTGCTGTTCATCCTCAGTCACTGACTCTCCTCCACAGGGATCTCTCTCACTGCCACTAGCAGCCTTATATCAGCGCAGCGCTATATTGAGACACCCTGCCTGCCCTACAGCACCCCATCAACCCCCTCACTCACAAACAAACCTGCCTGCCTGCCATCCAGCACCCCATCAACCCCCTGACCTGTTATTACTGTAAATGTGTGTGACCAACTAAAATATCTCTCTGTGACTCAACAAATGATATCTGGATAAACAGACCATCCTGCAAATGAAAAAAAAAACAGAACTACATTTCGCATCAGCCGGCTGATCTAAGAACTACAATACCCACCTGTTGGCCGACAGCTGAACTACAGTTCTCCCTTTGGGGCGTACCATGAAACTACACTACCCAGAAGGCATTGGGATTGGAGTCCACTTTTGAAACAGACGGGCTGTGTCGTGAAAGAGCAGCAGGTAGGTTGGTTTCTGGTGCTTATTGTGGAATCATTTACAGTAATAGTCCTAACATAACTTGAAGCGTTTGACACACGCGGTTCTGAAACTAGCGCTTGCTTTGAGCAGTTCGCTGCGGATGGGACGGATGTTAGCTGAAGTCTGCAAACTGTTTGTTCAGAGAGTAGCGCGGTACCATATGTGAGTAGACTGGCTGGCTTGCATTACTGCCTGAAAAACGACTACATTTCTATTTTGCGTTTTCGGTGTCCTGCGAACTAGACCCATGTTTTATAATAACATTAATGAAACGATTACCAGCAGCATCGCACACGTGATCACTTAGTGACCTGCACACTACGTTTCTCTGTGCAGCTCCATATCGGTGATTACACAACAGTGATCTGCTGTGCTGTCGTGTGAAGCAGCATTCATTTCCTGTACGGACGGGGGAATGCTGTTAGATAATGTTGTACCGCGATACCCGGTACATTTCGAGTGGAGGTCTGTGTTTCATTTATAGGTACAGGAGAGAAGGATGAACTTTTACAGTACATCGCCTGTTAGCTGCGGATCACAGTGTATTGTAGCTAGTGTTAAAGGATGTACAGTACAGTCTGCTAGCTGTGGATCACAGTGTATTGTAGCTAGTGTTAAAGGATGTACAGTACAGTCTGCTAGCTGTGGATCACAGTGTATTGTTAGCTAGTGTTAAAGGATGTACAGTACAGTCTGCTAGCTGTGGATCACAGTGTATTGTAGCTAGTGTTAAAGGATGTACAGTACAGTCTGCTAGCTGTGGATCACAGTGTATTGTAGCTAGTGTTAAAGGATGTACAGTACAGTCTGCTAGCTGTGGATCACAGTGTATTTGTAGCTAGTGTTAAAGGATGTACAGTACAGTCTGCTAGCTGTGGATCACAGTGTATTGTAGCTAGTGTTAAAGGATGTACAGTACAGTCTGCTAGCTGTGGATCACAGTGTATTGTAGCTAGTGTTAAAGGATGTACAGTACAGTCTGCTAGCTGTGGATCACAGTGTATTTGTAGCTAGTGTTAAAGGATGTACAGTACAGTCTGCTAGCTGTGGATCACAGTGTATTGTAGCTAGTGTTAAAGGATGTACAGTACAGTCTGCTAGCTGTGGATCACAGTGTATTGTTAGCTAGTGTTAAAGGATGTACAGTACAGTCTGCTAGCTGTGGATCACAGTGTATTGTTAGCTAGTGTTAAAGGATGTACAGTACAGTCTGCTAGCTGTGGATCACAGTGTATTGTTAGCTAGTGTTAAAGGATGTACAGTACAGTCTGCTAGCTGTGGATCACAGTGTATTTGTAGCTAGTGTTAAAGGATGTACAGTACAGTCTGCTAGCTGTGGATCACAGTGTATTGTTAGCTAGTGTTAAAGGATGTACAGTACAGTCTGCTAGCTGTGGATCACAGTGTATTGTAGCTAGTGTTAAAGGATGTACAGTACAGTCTGCTAGCTGTGGATCACAGTGTATTGTTAGCTAGTGTTAAAGGATGTACAGTACAGTCTGCTAGCTGTGGATCACAGTGTATTGTAGCTAGTGTTAAAGGATGTACAGTACAGTCTGCTAGCTGTGGATCACAGTGTATTGTTAGCTAGTGTTAAAGGATGTACAGTACAGTCTGCTAGCTGTGGATCACAGTGTATTGTAGCTAGTGTTAAAGGATGTACAGTACAGTCTGCTAGCTGTGGATCACAGTGTATTGTAGCTAGTGTTAAAGGATGTACAGTACAGTCTGCTAGCTGTGGATCACAGTGTATTGTAGCTAGTGTTAAAGGATGTACAGTACAGTCTGCTAGCTGTGGATCACAGTGTATTGTAGCTAGTGTTAAAGGATGTACAGTACAGTCTGCTAGCTGTGGATCACAGTGTATTGTAGCTAGTGTTAAAGGATGTACAGTACAGTCTGCTAGCTGTGGATCACAGTGTATTGTTAGCTAGTGTTAAAGGATGTACAGTACAGTCTGCTAGCTGTGGATCACAGTGTATTGTAGCTAGTGTTAAAGGATGTACAGTACAGTCTGCTAGCTGTGGATCACAGTGTATTGTAGCTAGTGTTAAAGGATGTACAGTACAGTCTGCTAGCTGTGGATCACAGTGTATTGTTAGCTAGTGTTAAAGGATGTACAGTACAGTCTGCTAGCTGTGGATCACAGTGTATTGTAGCTAGTGTTAAAGGATGTACAGTACAGTCTGCTAGCTGTGGATCACAGTGTATTGTAGCTAGTGTTAAAGGATGTACAGTACAGTCTGCTAGCTGTGGATCACAGTGTATTGTAGCTAGTGTTAAAGGATGTACAGTACAGTCTGCTAGCTGTGGATCACAGTGTATTGTAGCTAGTGTTAAAGGATGTACAGTACAGTCTGCTAGCTGTGGATCACAGTGTATTGTAGCTAGTGTTAAAGGATGTACAGTACAGTCTGCTAGCTGTGGATCACAGTGTATTGTTAGCTAGTGTTAAAGGATGTACAGTACAGTCTGCTAGCTGTGGATCACAGTGTATTGTAGCTAGTGTTAAAGGATGTACAGTACAGTCTGCTAGCTGTGGATCACAGTGTATTGTAGCTAGTGTTAAAGGATGTACAGTACAGTCTGCTAGCTGTGGATCACAGTGTATTGTAGCTAGTGTTAAAGGATGTACAGTACAGTCTGCTAGCTGTGGATCACAGTGTATTTGTAGCTAGTGTTAAAGGATGTACAGTACAGTCTGCTAGCTGTGGATCACAGTGTATTGTAGCTAGTGTTAAAGGATGTACAGTACAGTCTGCTAGCTGTGGATCACAGTGTATTGTAGCTAGTGTTAAAGGATGTACAGTACAGTCTGCTAGCTGTGGATCACAGTGTATTGTAGCTAGTGTTAAAGGATGTACAGTACAGTCTGCTAGCTGTGGATCACAGTGTATTGTTAGCTAGTGTTAAAGGATGTACAGTACAGTCTGCTAGCTGTGGATCACAGTGTATTGTAGCTAGTGTTAAAGGATGTACAGTACAGTCTGCTAGCTGTGGATCACAGTGTATTGTTAGCTAGTGTTAAAGGATGTACAGTACAGTCTGCTAGCTGTGGATCACAGTGTATTGTAGCTAGTGTTAAAGGATGTACAGTACAGTCTGCTAGCTGTGGATCACAGTGTATTGTAGCTAGTGTTAAAGGATGTACAGTACAGTCTGCTAGCTGTGGATCACAGTGTATTGTAGCTAGTGTTAAAGGATGTACAGTACAGTCTGCTAGCTGTGGATCACAGTGTATTGTAGCTAGTGTTAAAGGATGTACAGTACAGTCTGCTAGCTGTGGATCACAGTGTATTGTAGCTAGTGTTAAAGGATGTACAGTACAGTCTGCTAGCTGTGGATCACAGTGTATTGTAGCTAGTGTTAAAGGATGTACAGTACAGTCTGCTAGCTGTGGATCACAGTGTATTGTAGCTAGTGTTAAAGGATGTACAGTACAGTCTGCTAGCTGTGGATCACAGTGTATTGTAGCTAGTGTTAAAGGATGTACAGTACAGTCTGCTAGCTGTGGATCACAGTGTATTGTAGCTAGTGTTAAAGGATGTACAGTACAGTCTGCTAGCTGTGGATCACAGTGTATTGTAGCTAGTGTTAAAGGATGTACAGTACAGTCTGCTAGCTGTGGATCACAGTGTATTGTAGCTAGTGTTAAAGGATGTACAGTACAGTCTGCTAGCTGTGGATCACAGTGTATTGTAGCTAGTGTTAAAGGATGTACAGTACAGTCTGCTAGCTGTGGATCACAGTGTATTGTAGCTAGTGTTAAAGGATGTACAGTACAGTCTGCTAGCTGTGGATCACAGTGTATTGTAGCTAGTGTTAAAGGATGTACAGTACAGTCTGCTAGCTGTGGATCACAGTGTATTGTAGCTAGTGTTAAAGGATGTACAGTACAGTCTGCTAGCTGTGGATCACAGTGTATTGTAGCTAGTGTTAAAGGATGTACAGTACAGTCTGCTAGCTGTGGATCACAGTGTATTGTAGCTAGTGTTAAAGGATGTACAGTACAGTCTGCTAGCTGTGGATCACAGTGTATTGTAGCTAGTGTTAAAGGATGTACAGTACAGTCTGCTAGCTGTGGATCACAGTGTATTGTAGCTAGTGTTAAAGGATGTACAGTACAGTCTGCTAGCTGTGGATCACAGTGTATTGTAGCTAGTGTTAAAGGATGTACAGTACAGTCTGCTAGCTGTGGATCACAGTGTATTGTAGCTAGTGTTAAAGGATGTACAGTACAGTCTGCTAGCTGTGGATCACAGTGTATTGTAGCTAGTGTTAAAGGATGTACAGTACAGTCTGCTAGCTGTGGATCACAGTGTATTGTAGCTAGTGTTAAAGGATGTACAGTACAGTCTGCTAGCTGTGGATCACAGTGTATTGTAGCTAGTGTTAAAGGATGTACAGTACAGTCTGCTAGCTGTGGATCACAGTGTATTGTTAGCTAGTGTTAAAGGATGTACAGTACAGTCTGCTAGCTGTGGATCACAGTGTATTGTAGCTAGTGTTAAAGGATGTACAGTACAGTCTGCTAGCTGTGGATCACAGTGTATTGTTAGCTAGTGTTAAAGGATGTACAGTACAGTCTGCTAGCTGTGGATCACAGTGTATTGTAGCTAGTGTTAAAGGATGTACAGTACAGTCTGCTAGCTGTGGATCACAGTGTATTGTAGCTAGTGTTAAAGGATGTACAGTACAGTCTGCTAGCTGTGGATCACAGTGTATTGTAGCTAGTGTTAAAGGATGTACAGTACAGTCTGCTAGCTGTGGATCACAGTGTATTGTAGCTAGTGTTAAAGGATGTACAGTACAGTCTGCTAGCTGTGGATCACAGTGTATTGTTAGCTAGTGTTAAAGGATGTACAGTACAGTCTGCTAGCTGTGGATCACAGTGTATTGTAGCTAGTGTTAAAGGATGTACAGTACAGTCTGCTAGCTGTGGATCACAGTGTATTGTAGCTAGTGTTAAAGGATGTACAGTACAGTCTGCTAGCTGTGGATCACAGTGTATTGTAGCTAGTGTTAAAGGATGTACAGTACAGTCTGCTAGCTGTGGATCACAGTGTATTGTAGCTAGTGTTAAAGGATGTACAGTACAGTCTGCTAGCTGTGGATCACAGTGTATTGTAGCTAGTGTTAAAGGATGTACAGTACAGTCTGCTAGCTGTGGATCACAGTGTATTGTAGCTAGTGTTAAAGGATGTACAGTACAGTCTGCTAGCTGTGGATCACAGTGTATTGTAGCTAGTGTTAAAGGATGTACAGTACAGTCTGCTAGCTGTGGATCACAGTGTATTGTAGCTAGTGTTAAAGGATGTACAGTACAGTCTGCTAGCTGTGGATCACAGTGTATTGTAGCTAGTGTTAAAGGATGTACAGTACAGTCTGCTAGCTGTGGATCACAGTGTATTGTAGCTAGTGTTAAAGGATGTACAGTACAGTCTGCTAGCTGTGGATCACAGTGTATTGTAGCTAGTGTTAAAGGATGTACAGTACAGTCTGCTAGCTGTGGATCACAGTGTATTGTAGCTAGTGTTAAAGGATGTACAGTACAGTCTGCTAGCTGTGGATCACAGTGTATTGTAGCTAGTGTTAAAGGATGTACAGTACAGTCTGCTAGCTGTGGATCACAGTGTATTGTTAGCTAGTGTTAAAGGATGTACAGTACAGTCTGCTAGCTGTGGATCACAGTGTATTGTAGCTAGTGTTAAAGGATGTACAGTACAGTCTGCTAGCTGTGGATCACAGTGTATTGTAGCTAGTGTTAAAGGATGTACAGTACAGTCTGCTAGCTGTGGATCACAGTGTATTGTAGCTAGTGTTAAAGGATGTACAGTACAGTCTGCTAGCTGTGGATCACAGTGTATTGTAGCTAGTGTTAAAGGATGTACAGTACAGTCTGCTAGCTGTGGATCACAGTGTATTGTTAGCTAGTGTTAAAGGATGTACAGTACAGTCTGCTAGCTGTGGATCACAGTGTATTGTAGCTAGTGTTAAAGGATGTACAGTACAGTCTGCTAGCTGTGGATCACAGTGTATTGTAGCTAGTGTTAAAGGATGTACAGTACAGTCTGCTAGCTGTGGATCACAGTGTATTGTAGCTAGTGTTAAAGGATGTACAGTACAGTCTGCTAGCTGTGGATCACAGTGTATTGTAGCTAGTGTTAAAGGATGTACAGTACAGTCTGCTAGCTGTGGATCACAGTGTATTGTAGCTAGTGTTAAAGGATGTACAGTACAGTCTGCTAGCTGTGGATCACAGTGTATTGTAGCTAGTGTTAAAGGATGTACAGTACAGTCTGCTAGCTGTGGATCACAGTGTATTGTAGCTAGTGTTAAAGGATGTACAGTACAGTCTGCTAGCTGTGGATCACAGTGTATTGTAGCTAGTGTTAAAGGATGTACAGTACAGTCTGCTAGCTGTGGATCACAGTGTATTGTAGCTAGTGTTAAAGGATGTACAGTACAGTCTGCTAGCTGTGGATCACAGTGTATTGTAGCTAGTGTTAAAGGATGTACAGTACAGTCTGCTAGCTGTGGATCACAGTGTATTGTAGCTAGTGTTAAAGGATGTACAGTACAGTCTGCTAGCTGTGGATCACAGTGTATTGTAGCTAGTGTTAAAGGATGTACAGTACAGTCTGCTAGCTGTGGATCACAGTGTATTGTAGCTAGTGTTAAAGGATGTACAGTACAGTCTGCTAGCTGTGGATCACAGTGTATTGTTAGCTAGTGTTAAAGGATGTACAGTACAGTCTGCTAGCTGTGGATCACAGTGTATTGTAGCTAGTGTTAAAGGATGTACAGTACAGTCTGCTAGCTGTGGATCACAGTGTATTGTAGCTAGTGTTAAAGGATGTACAGTACAGTCTGCTAGCTGTGGATCACAGTGTATTTGTAGCTAGTGTTAAAGGATGTACAGTACAGTCTGCTAGCTGTGGATCACAGTGTATTGTAGCTAGTGTTAAAGGATGTACAGTACAGTCTGCTAGCTGTGGATCACAGTGTATTGTTAGCTAGTGTTAAAGGATGTACAGTACAGTCTGCTAGCTGTGGATCACAGTGTATTGTAGCTAGTGTTAAAGGATGTACAGTACAGTCTGCTAGCTGTGGATCACAGTGTATTGTTAGCTAGTGTTAAAGGATGTACAGTACAGTCTGCTAGCTGTGGATCACAGTGTATTGTAGCTAGTGTTAAAGGATGTACAGTACAGTCTGCTAGCTGTGGATCACAGTGTATTGTTAGCTAGTGTTAAAGGATGTACAGTACAGTCTGCTAGCTGTGGATCACAGTGTATTGTAGCTAGTGTTAAAGGATGTACAGTACAGTCTGCTAGCTGTGGATCACAGTGTATTGTAGCTAGTGTTAAAGGATGTACAGTACAGTCTGCTAGCTGTGGATCAGTGTATTGTTAGCTAGTTTTAAAGTGTTAGACTATGATTTGTTTCCACTGCTGGAACACTTTTGAGGAAACGACAGGAAGTAAACACTGACCACCAGAAAAACATCTGTGTGCCTATAATGCGGACATGTCCGTGCGTCGCTGTGAGGAAGGTGTTTGTACTGTTAACATTGTTCTGCAAGTTGCACTGTGCTGTACTGCGCCGCTCTGCCTGCCTGCTCCCTAATCCCTGCCTGGACCTTGCTGCTGGCACGTGACACAGCTGTACTGTATCAGTCTGCTTTTAATTATACAATACTGTACATACTTCAAGACACGCTGTAAATAAATTGGGTTTATATATTAGGGCTGTCTTTTAAATGTCTCAAATAGATGAACAGCTCTCTTTATTATTAATACTGCATTATAAAAATAAATCAATTGAATGTGTGAATGAGGGTGTCAGTTGGTCGCCCCCTGTATTTACTTTAGGGGAGCCTGCATATCGTGATAGGCACACTGTTACACCACATCGCGACAGGTGCGATAGGCATCCTATCACACCATATCATGAGATGGCTTGTATTGCTTTGCGCAGCACAAGGGAATATCCGCTAGAAAGCAATATCCGCTAGAAAGCAATATCCGCTAGAAAGCAATATCCGCTAGAAAGCAATATCCGCTAGAAAGCAATATCCGCTAGAAAGGAATATCCGCTAGAAAGCAATATCCGCTAGAAAGCAATATCCGCTAGAAAGTGTCTTTGGGGCATCAGATGACTTAAGGGTTAAGTTCAGGGTTAGGTATTTTGTTAGGGTTAGGTTCAGGGTTAGGTATTTTGTTAGGGTTGGGTTCAGGGTTAGTTATTGGTTAGGGTTAGTTTCATGGTTAGGTATTGGGTTAGGGTTAGGTTCAGGGTTAGGTTAGGGTTGGGTTCAGGGTTAGGGTTAGGGTTAGGGTTAGGGTTAGGTTGGGTTGTTAGGGTTGGGTTCAGGGTTAGGTATTTTGTTAGGGTTGGGTTCAGGGTTAGGTATTTTGTTAGGGTTGGGTTCAGGGTTAGGTATTTTGTTAGGGTTGGGTTCAGGGTTAGGTATTTTGTTAGGGTTGGGTTCAGGGTTAGGTATTTTGTTAGGGTTAGGTTCAGGGTTAGGTATTGGGTTAGGGTTGGGTTCAGGGTTAGGTATTTTGTTAGGGTTGGGTTCAGGGTTAGGTATTTTGTTAGGGTTAGGTTCAGGGTTAGTATTTTGTTATTGGGTTCAGGGTTAGGTTCAGGGTTAGGTATTCAGGGTTAGGGTTGGGTTCAGGGTTAGGTATTGGGTTAGGGTTAGGTTCAGGGTTAGGTATTTTGTTAGGGTTGGGTTCAGGGTTAGGTATTGGGTTAGGGTTGGGTTCAGGGTTAGGTATTTTGTTAGGGTTAGGTTCAGGGTTAGGTTAGGTTAGGGTATTTGGGTTAGGGTTGGGTTCAGGGTTAGGTATTTTGTTAGGGTTGGGTTCAGGGTTAGGTATTGGGTTAGGGTTAGGTTCAGGGTTAGGTATTTTGTTAGGGTTGGGTTCAGGGTTAGGGTTAGGGTATTGGGTTAGGGTTAGGTTGGGTTCAGGGTTAGGTATTTTGTTAGGGTTGGGTTCAGGGTTAGGTATTTTGTTAGGGTTGGGTTCAGGGTTAGGTATTGGGTTAGGGTTGGGTTCAGGGTTAGGTATTTTGTTAGGGTTGGGTTCAGGGTTAGGTATTGGGTTAGGGTTAGGGTTCAGGGTTAGGGTTAGGGTTAGGTTCAGGGTTAGGTATTTTGTTAGGGTTGGGTTCAGGGTTAGGTATTTTGTTAGGGTTGGGTTCAGGGTTAGGTATTTTGTTAGGGTTGGGTTCAGGGTTAGGTATTTTGTTAGGGTTGGGTTCAGGGTTAGGTATTTTGTTAGGGTTGGGTTCAGGGTTAGGTATTTTGTTAGGGTTGGGTTCAGGGTTAGGTATTTTGTTAGGGTTGGGTTCAGGGTTAGGTATTTTGTTAGGGTTGGGTTCAGGGTTAGGTATTTTGTTAGGGTTGGGTTCAGGGTTAGGTATTTTGTTAGGGTTGGGTTCAGGGTTAGGTATTTTGTTAGGGTTAGGTTCAGGGTTAGGTAGGGTTAGGGTTGGGTTCAGGGTTAGGTATTTTGTTAGGGTTGGGTTCAGGGTTAGGTATTTGGTTAGGGTTGGGTTCAGGGTTAGGTATTTTGTTAGGGTTGGGTTCAGGGTTAGGTATTGGGTTAGGGTTAGGTTCAGGGTTAGGTATTTTGTTAGGGTTGGGTTCAGGGTTAGGTATTTTGTTAGGGTTGGGTTCAGGGTTAGGTATTTTGTTAGGGTTGGGTTCAGGGTTAGGTATTTTGTTAGGGTGTGGGTTCAGGGTTAGGTATTGGGTTAGGGTTGGGTCCAGGGTTAGGGTTAGGGTTGGGTTCAGGGTTAGGTATTGGGTTAGGGTTGGGTTCAGGGTTAGGTATTTTGTTAGGGTTGGGTTCAGGGTTAGGTATTGGGTTAGGGTTAGGTTCAGGGTTAGGTATTTTGTTAGGTTTAGGGTTAGGGTTAGTGTTAGGTTCAGGGTTAGGTATTTTGTTATGGTTGGGTTCAGGGTTAGGTATTTTGTTAGGGTTGGGTTCAGGGTTAGGTATTTTGTTAGGGTTGGGTTCAGGGTTAGGTATTTTGTTAGGGTTGGGTTCAGGGTTAGGTATTTTGTTAGGGTTGGGTTCAGGGTTAGGTATTGGGTTAGGGTTCAGGGTTAGGTATTTGGGTTAGGGTTAGGTTCAGGGTTAGGGTAGGGTTAGGGTTAGGGTTAGGGTTAGGGTTAGGGTTAGGGGTTCAGGGTTAGGTATTGGGTTAGGTTTGGTTCAGGGTTAGGTATTTTGTTAGGGTTGGGTTCAGGGTTAGGTATTTTGTTAGGGTTGGGTTCAGGGTTAGGTATTTTGTTAGGGTTGGGTTCAGGGTTAGGTATTTTGTTAGGGTTGGGTTCAGGGTTAGGTATTTTGTTAGGGTTGGGTTCAGGGTTAGGTATTGGGTTAGGGTTGGGTTCAGGGTTAGGTATTTTGTTAGGGTTAGGTATTGGGTTAGGGTTAGGTTCAGGGTTTTTGGGTTAGGGTTGGGTTCAGGGTTAGGGGTTAGGGTTGGGTTCAGGGTTAGGTATTTTGTTAGGGTTGGGTTCAGGGTTAGGTATTTTGTTAGGGTTGGGTTCAGGGTTAGGTATTTGGTTAGGGTTGGGTTCAGGGTTAGGTATTTTGTTAGGGTTGGGTTCAGGGTTAGGTATTGGGTTAGGGTTGGGTTCAGGGTTAGGTATTGGGTTAGGGTTGGGTTCAGGGTTAGGTATTTTGTTAGGGTTGGGTTCAGGGTTAGGTATTTTGTTAGGGTTGGGTTCAGGGTTAGGTATTTTGTTAGGGTTGGGTTCAGGGTTAGGTATTTTGTTAGGGTTGGGTTCAGGGTTAGGTATTTTGTTAGGGTTGGGTTTAGGGTTAGGGTTAGGGTTAGGGTTAGGTTCAGGGTTAGGTTATTGGGTTAGGGTTGGGTTCAGGGTTAGGTATTTTGTTAGGGTTGGGTTCAGGGTTAGGTATTTTGTTAGGGTTGGGTTCAGGGTTAGGTATTTTGTTAGGGTTGGGTTCAGGGTTAGGTATTTTGTTAGGGTTGGGTTCAGGGTTAGGTATTTTGTTAGGGTTAGGTTCAGGGTTAGGTATTGGGTTAGGGTTGGGTTCAGGGTTAGGTATTTTGTTAGGGTTAGGTTCAGGGTTAGGTATTTTGTTAGTGTTGGGTTCAGGGTTAGGTATTTTGTTAGGGTTGGGTTCAGGGTTAGGTATTTTGTTAGGGTTAGGTTCAGGGTTAGGTATTTTGTTAGGGTTGGGTTCAGGGTTAGGTATTGGGTTAGGGTTAGGTTCAGGGTTAGGTATTTTGTTAGGGTTGGGTTCAGGGTTAGGTATTTTGTTAGGGTTTAGGGTCAGGGTTAGGGATTGGGTTAGGGTTGGGTTCAGGGTTAGGTATTTTGTTAGGGTTAGGTTCAGGGTTAGGTATTGGGTTAGCGTTGGGTTCAGGGTTAGGTATTTTGTTAGGGTTGGGGTCAGGGTTAGGTATTTTGTTAGGGTTAGGTTCAGGGTTAGGTATTTTGTTAGCGTTGGGTTCAGGGTTAGGTATTGGGTTAGGGTTGGGTTCAGGGTTAGGTATTTTGTTAGGGTTAGGGTTGGGTTCAGGGTTAGGTTAGGTATTTTGGTAGGGTTAGGTTCAGGGTTAGGTATTTTGTTAGGGTTGGGTTCAGGGTTAGGTATTTTGTTAGGGTTAGGGTTCAGGGTTAGGTATTGGGTTAGGGTTAGGTTCAGGGTTAGGTTTTAGGGTTTGGGTCAGGGTTAGGTATTGGGGTTAGGTTCAGGGTTAGGGTTAGGTTCAGGGTTAGGTAGGGTTAGGGTTAGGGTTGGGTTCAGGGTTAGGTATTTTGTTAGGGTTGGGTTCAGGGTTAGGTATTTTGTTAGGGTTGGGTTCAGGGTTAGGTATTTTGTTAGGGTTGGGTTCAGGGTTAGGTATTTTGTTAGGGTTGGGTTCAGGGTTAGGTATTTTGTTACTGTTGGGTTCAGGGTTAGGTATTTTGTTAGGGTTGGGTTCAGGGTTAGGTATTTTGTTAGGGTTGGGTTCAGGGTTAGGTATTATTAGGGTTAGGTTCAGGGTTAGGTATTGGGTTAGGGTTCAGGGTTAGGTATTTTGTTAGGGTTAGGTTTAGGGTTAGGTATTGGGTTAGGGTTGGGTTCAGGGTTAGGTATTTTGTTAGGGTTGGGTTCAGGGTTAGGTATTTTGTTAGGGTTGGGTTCAGGGTTAGGTATTGGGTTAGGGTTGGGTTCAGGGTTAGGTATTTTGTTAGGTTCAGGGTTAGGTATTTTGTTAGGGTTTGGGTTCAGGGTTAGGTATTTTGTTAGGGTTTGGGTTCAGGGTTAGGTATTTTGTTAGGGTTAGGTTCAGGGTTAGGTATTTTGTTAGGGTTGGGTTCAGGGTTAGGTTATTGGGTTAGGGTTGGGTTCAGGGTTAGGTATTTTGTTAGGGTTGGGTTCAGGGTTAGGTATTTTGTTAGGGTTGGGTTCAGGGTTAGGTATTTTGTTAGGGTTAGGTTCAGGGTTAGGTATTGGGTTAGGGTTGGGTTCAGGGTTAGGTATTTTGTTAGGGTTGGGTTCAGGGTTAGGTATTTTGTTAGGGTTGGGTTCAGGGTTAGGTATTGGGTTAGGGTTGGGTTCAGGGTTAGGTATTTTGTTAGGGTTAGGTTCAGGGTTAGGTATTTTGTTAGGGTTAGGTTCAGTTAGGGTTAGGTTTAGGGTTAGGGTTAGGGTTAGGTTCAGGGTTAGGTATTGGGTTAGGGTTGGGTTCAGGGTTAGGTATTTTGTTAGGGTTAGGTTCAGGGTTAGGTATTTTGTTAGGGTTGGGTTCAGGGTTAGGTATTGGGTTAGGGTTAGGTTCAGGGTTAGGTATTTTGTTAGGGTTGGGTTCAGGGTTAGGGTTAGGGTTAGGTTCAGGGTTAGGTATTGGGTTAGGGTTAGGTTCAGGGTTAGGTATTGGGTTAGGTTTTCAGGGTTCAGGGTTAGGTTATTTTGTTAGGGTTAGGTTCAGGGTTAGGTATTGGGTTAGGGTTGGGTTCAGGGTTAGGTATTTTGTTAGGGTTGGGTTCAGGGTTAGGGTTAGGGTTGGGTTCAGGGTTAGGTATTTTGTTAGGGTTAGGTTCAGGGTTAGGTATTTTGTTAGGGTTGGGTTCAGGGTTAGGTATTGGGTTAGGGTTGGGTTCAGGGTTAGGTATTTTGTTAGGGTTGGGTTCAGGGTTAGGTATTTTGTTAGGGTTGGGTTCAGGGTTAGGTAGGGTTAGGTATTGGGTTAGGGTTAGGGTTAGGTTCAGGGTTAGGTATTTTGTTAGGGTTGGGTTCAGGGTTAGGTATTTTGTTAGGGTTGGATTCAGGGTTAGGTATTTTGTTAGGGTTGGGTTCAGGGTTAGGTATTGGGTTAGGGTTAGGGGTTCAGGGTTAGGTATTGGGTTAGGGTTGTGTTCAGGGTTAGGTATTTTGTTAGGGTTGTGTTCAGGGTTAGGTATTTTGTTATGTTTGGGTTCAGAGTTAGGTGTTTTTTTAGGGTTAGGGTTGGGTTCAGGGTTAGGTATTTTGTTAGGGTTGGGTTCAGGGTTAGGTACTGTTGGGTTTAGGGTTTTGTTAGGGTTGGGTTCTGGGTTAGGTATTTTGTTAGGGTTGGGTTCAGGGTTAGGTTTTTTGTCAGGGTTAGGTTCAGGGTTAGGTATTTTGTTCGGGTTTGGTTCAGGGTTAGGTATTGGGTTAGGGTTAGGTTCAGGGTTAGGTATTGGGTTAGGGTTGGGTTCAGGGTTAGGTATTTTGTTAGTGTTGGGTTCAGGGTTAGGTATTTTGTTAGGGTTGGGTTCAGGGTTAGGTATTTTGTTAGGTTTGTGTTCAGGGTTAGGTTTTTTGTCAGGGTTAGGGTCAGGGTTAGGTATTTTGTTAGGGTTTGGTTCAGGGTTAGGTTATTTGTTAGGGTTAAGTTCAGGGTTAGGTATTTTGGTTGGGTTCAGGGTTAGGTATTTTGTTAGGGTTGGGTTCAGGGTTAGCTTTAGGTTCAGGGTTAGGTATTGGGTTAGGTTCAGGTTAGGTATTGTGTTAGGTTTGTGTTCAGGGTTAGGTATTTTGTTAGGGTTGGGTTCAGGGTTAGGTATTGGGTTAGGGTTAGTTTCAGGGTTAGGTATGTTGTTAGGGTTATTTTCAGGGTTTTAGGGTTAGGGTTAGGTTCAGGGTTAGGTATTGGGTTAGCGTTGGGTTCAGGGTTAGGTATTTTGTTAGGGTTAGGTTCAGGGTTAGGTATTTTGTTAAGGTTAGGTTCAGCGTTAGGTTATGGGTTAGGGTTACGTTCGGAGTGAGCACCCCTGCCACAGTCAGAGCCCTCTCCCACGCTTGTGCAGCTGTTCTGAGTCTCTCTGTGTTTCAGAGTCACTCGTGGAGACAGCAGGAAGAACAGCCCCAGCCATGGAAGAGGAACAGAGTGGAGAGGTGAGTGTTAATGTAGCGCTGACCTTGGGGGGGGCGCTGAGGAGACCGGGTGTAAAGTGGCTCATTCTGCTGCCAGAATTGCAGGGTCTGTAGGTGCACGGTGTCATGACGGATGGTTTTGTAACCTCCTGGAATGACTTACCATCTGATTTGTCAGGATGGTGCTGTTTCATTGTGTTTGTGAGTCTGTATTGCAGAACCTGTCTGTCTCACTGTCTCCTGTCTTCCCTGTCTCTAATGGAGCTGTCTCGATCTCTTTCTCTCTAGGACCTGTCTAGTTATCCGGCATCGTCACAGGAGGAGATTCACAGCCTCCCTGCCCTCCCCCAGAACCTCTGTGAGTAATGCTGAGTGTGTGTGTGTGTGTTACTGAGTGTGAGCAAGGCTCTGGTGTATGTGTGTTATTGATTGTGAGCGAGGCTCTGGTGTGAGGCTCCATATGCACGCGCCCACACACTAACGCATATGCATGCACACTCCATATTCATATGCACATGCACGCACACACACTCCAAACACATGCACACACACAGACTAACGCACGAACACACTAACGCACGCGCACACACTCTCCATACGCACACATACACTAACGCACACACACACACACACACACTCCATACGCACGTGTACGCACACACTAACACACGAGCATGCACACTCCATACGCACACACATGCACACACACTAACACACGTGCACACACACACACACACACACACTAACGCAAGCACACACACATACTCTATACGCCCACGCACTCACACTCCATAGGCATGCGCACACACACACACACTAACGCACATACTAAAGCACACTCACACTGACGCACGCACATGCACACACACTAATGCACACACTAATGCACACTCACACTAATGCACACACACACTAATGCACTCGCACACACTACATATGCATGCGCAATACACACTAACGCACACGCACACACATTCCATACCCACACGCTCGCACACTAGGTGCGTGTGTGTGTGTGTTACTGAGTGTGAGCGAGGCTCTGGTGTGTGTGTTACTGAGTGTTAGTGAGGCTTGTGTGTGTGTGTTACTGTGAGCGAGGGTTAAGTAGGTGTGTGAATGAGTAAGTGTGTGTGACTGACGGTATGAGTGGAGATCAAGGTGTCTCTTTGTCATCAGTGTGACTCTCCCCGCCCTCTCTCTCCCCGTCCTCTCTCTCCCTGCCTCCCCCTCTCACATCTCTCCCTGCCTTCTCTCTGTCTCACCCTCTCTTGGTCTTTCTCCCTCTCTCCCCTCTCTCCTCCCTCTCTCTCCTCCCCCCTCTCCTCCCTCTCCCCCCTCTCTCTCACCCCCTCTCTCTCTCTCTCTCTCTCTCTCTCTCTCTCTCTCTCTTTCTCTCTCTAGCGGATGTAGATGCGATGCAGCTGCTGTGGGAGGTGAAGATGCAGCGCCGGCAGCAGTGTCCGGATCTCCCCGAGACGGTGTCGCAGCTGCAGGGGGAGGACGGCAGCGTGGTGTACCTGGTTGGGACGGCACACTTCAGTGAGAGCAGCAAGCAAGACGTGGTCCGGGTGAGATGCGAAGCACCCCTTTACACTCTCGTGCACCCCTTTACATACACGCACACACCTTTACACACGCACGCACACCTTTACACACGCGCGCACACCTTTATACACGCACACACACCTTTACACACGTACACACACACCTTTAAACACTCACACACACCGTAAAACACGCACACACACCTTTACATACGCACATACTATTACACACGCACCCACACAAACACATACACACATACACTTACACACGCACACCTTTACACATACACGCACATGCACACACTCTTACACACGCATACATGCACACACTCTTACACACGAACACACTATTGCCCACATGCACACACACACACCTTTAAGCACGCAGGAATTGCCGGGATATGTAGTTTTTGCACAGTGTGTTCCTGTTGCAGGCGGTGCAGGGAATGCCGGGATATGTAGTTTTTGCTCAGTGTGTTCCTGTTGCAGGCGGTGCAGGGAATGCCGGGATATGTAGTTTTTGCTCAGTGTGTTCCTGTTGCAGGCGGTGCAGGGAATGCTGGGATATGTAGTTTTTGCTCAGTGTGTTCCTGTTGCAGGCGGTGCAGGGAATGCTGGGATATGTAGTTTTTGCTCAGTGTGTTCCTGTTGCAGGCGGTGCAGGGAATGCCGGGATATGTAGTTTTTGCTCAGTGTGTTCCTGTTGCAGGCGGTGCAGGGAATGCCGGGATATGTAGTTTTTGCACAGTGTGTTCCTGTTGCAGGCGCTGCAGGGAATGCCGGGATATGTAGTTTTTGCTCAGTGTGTTCCTGTTGCAGGCGGTGCAGGGAATGCTGGGATATGTAGTTTTTGCTCAGTGTGTTCCTGTTGCAGGCGGTGCAGGGAATGCCGGGATATGTAGTTTTTGCTCAGTGTGTTCCTGTTGCAGGCGGTGCAGGGAATGCTGGGATATGTAGTTTTTGCTCAGTGTGTTCCTGTTGCAGGCGGTGCAGGGAATGCTGGGATATGTAGTTTTTGCTCAGTGTGTTCCTGTTGCAGGCGGTGCAGGGAATGCTGGGATATGTAGTTTTTGCTCAGTGTGTTCCTGTTGCAGGCGGTGCAGGGAATGCCGGGATATGTAGTTTTTGCTCAGTGTGTTCCTGTTGCAGGCGGTGCAGGGAATGCCGGGATATGTAGTTTTTGCTCAGTGTGTTCCTGTTGCAGGCGGTGCAGGGAATGCTGGGATATGTAGTTTTTGCTCAGTGTGTTCCTGTTGCAGGCGGTGCAGGGAATGCTGGGATATGTAGTTTTTGCTCAGTGTGTTCCTGTTGCAGGCGGTGCAGGGAATGCTGGGATATGTAGTTTTTGCTCAGTGTGTTCCTGTTGCAGGCGGTGCAGGGAATGCTGGGATATGTAGTTTTTGCTCAGTGTGTTCCTGTTGCAGGCGGTGCAGGGAATGCTGGGATATGTAGTTTTTGCTCAGTGTGTTCCTGTTGCAGGCGGTGCAGGGAATGCTGGGATATGTAGTTTTTGCTCAGTGTGTTCCTGTTGCAGGCGGTGCAGGGAATGCTGGGATATGTAGTTTTTGCTCAGTGTGTTCCTGTTGCAGGCGGTGCAGGGAATGCTGGGATATGTAGTTTTTGCTCAGTGTGTTCCTGTTGCAGGCGGTGCAGGGAATGCTGGGATATGTAGTTTTTGCTCAGTGTGTTCCTGTTGCAGGCGGTGCAGGGAATGCTGGGATATGTAGTTTTTGCTCAGTGTGTTCCTGTTGCAGGCGGTGCAGGGAATGCCGGGATATGTAGTTTTTGCTCAGTGTGTTCCTGTTGCAGGCGGTGCAGGGAATGCTGGGATATGTAGTTTTTGCTCAGTGTGTTCCTGTTGCAGGCGGTGCAGGGAATGCTGGGATATGTAGTTTTTGCTCAGTGTGTTCCTGTTGCAGGCGGTGCAGGGAATGCTGGGATATGTAGTTTTTGCTCAGTGTGTTCCTGTTGCAGGCGGTGCAGGGAATGCCGGGATATGTAGTTTTTGCTCAGTGTGTTCCTGTTGCAGGCGGTGCAGGGAATGCCGGGATATGTAGTTTTTGCTCAGTGTGTTCCTGTTGCAGGCGGTGCAGGGAATGCTGGGATATGTAGTTTTTGCTCAGTGTGTTCCTGTTGCAGGCGGTGCAGGGAATGCTGGGATATGTAGTTTTTGCTCAGTGTGTTCCTGTTGCAGGCGGTGCAGGGAATGCTGGGATATGTAGTTTTTGCTCAGTGTGTTCCTGTTGCAGGCGGTGCAGGGAATGCTGGGATATGTAGTTTTTGCTCAGTGTGTTCCTGTTGCAGGCGGTGCAGGGAATGCTGGGATATGTAGTTTTTGCTCAGTGTGTTCCTGTTGCAGGCGGTGCAGGGAATGCTGGGATATGTAGTTTTTGCTCAGTGTGTTCCTGTTGCAGGCGGTGCAGGGAATGCTGGGATATGTAGTTTTTGCTCAGTGTGTTCCTGTTGCAGGCGGTGCAGGGAATGCTGGGATATGTAGTTTTTGCTCAGTGTGTTCCTGTTGCAGGCGGTGCAGGGAATGCTGGGATATGTAGTTTTTGCTCAGTGTGTTCCTGTTGCAGGCGGTGCAGGGAATGCTGGGATATGTAGTTTTTGCTCAGTGTGTTCCTGTTGCAGGCGGTGCAGGGAATGCTGGGATATGTAGTTTTTGCTCAGTGTGTTCCTGTTGCAGGCGGTGCAGGGAATGCTGGGATATGTAGTTTTTGCTCAGTGTGTTCCTGTTGCAGGCGGTGCAGGGAATGCTGGGATATGTAGTTTTTGCTCAGTGTGTTCCTGTTGCAGGCGGTGCAGGGAATGCTGGGATATGTAGTTTTTGCTCAGTGTGTTCCTGTTGCAGGCGGTGCAGGGAATGCTGGGATATGTAGTTTTTGCTCACTGTCTTCCTGTTACAGACGATCCAGGCAGTGCAGCCGGATGTGGTTCTGGTTGAGCTGTGTCAGTACAGGGTCTCTATGCTGAAAATGGATGAGAAAACGCTGCTAAAGGAGGCCAAAGAAATCAACCTGGAGAAGGTGCAGCAAGCCATCAAGCAGGTACGAGGCTGAAACAGCACTGTGTGTAATATCACAGCACTGTGTGTAATATCACAGCATTGTGTGTAATATCACAGCATTGTGTGTAATATCACTGCACTGTAATATCACAGCACTGTGTCTAATATCACATCACTGTGTGTAATATCACTGCACTGTGTCTAATATCACAGCACTGTGTGTAATATCACTGCATTGTGTGTAATATAGCACTGTGTGTAATATCACAGCATTGTGTGTAATATCACAGCATTGTGTGTAATATCACTGCACTGTGTGTAATATCACAGCACTGTGTGTAATATCACAGCACTGTGTGTAATATCACTGCACTGTGTGTAATATCACAGCACTGTGTGTAATATCACTGCATTGTGTGTAATATCACAGCACTGTGTGTAATATCACATCACTGTGTGTAATATCACTGCATTGTGTGTAATATCACATCACTGTGTGTAATATCACATCACTGTGTGTAATATCACTGCATTGTGTGTAATATCACAGCACTGTGTGTAATATCACTCACTGTGTGTAATATCACTGCATTGTGTGTAATATCACAGCACTGTGTGTAATATCACAGCACTGTGTGTAATATCACTGCACTGTGTGTAATATCACAGCACTGTGTGTAATATCACATCACTGTGTGTAATATCACTGCATTGTGTGTAATATCACATCACTGTGTGTAATATCACATCACTGTGTTTAATATCACTGCATTGTGTGTAATATCACAGCACTGTGTGTAATATCACTGCACTGTGTGTAATATCACAGCACTGTGTGTAATATCACAGCACTGTGTGTAATATCACAGCACTGTGTGTAATATCACAGCACTGTGTGTAATATCACAGCACTGTGTGTAATATCACTGCACTGTGTCTAATATCACAGCACTGTGTGTAATATCACAGCACTGTGTCTAATATCACAGCACTGTGTGTAATGTCACAGCATTGTGTGTAATATCACAGCACTGTGTGTAATGTCACAGCATTGTGTGTAATATCACATCACTGTGTGTAATATCACATCACTGGATTAATATTACATCTCTCTCCGTCTCTCAGAATGGAGTAATGTCAGGGCTGATGCAGATCCTGCTTCTCAAGGTGTCGGCTCACATCACAGAGCAGCTGGGCATGGCGCCAGGGGGAGAGTTCAGGGAGGCCTTCAGAGAGGTGACGGGGCTGGGGGGGAGAGGGAGGAGGGAGAGGGTGAAAAGAGGAGGGAGAGGATAGGGGAGGGAGTGGCTGGGGGACAGGGTGAGAGGGGCTGGTGAAAGAGATGGAGGGAGGGGGTCATTGTAATTAGCTCTCTGTGAGTGCTGTTCATTTCTGCCTGGCAGGCTGGCAAGGTGCCCTTCTGTAAGTTCCACCTGGGGGACCGGCCCATTCCCGTCACCTTCAAGAGAGCCATCGCAGCGCTGTCTCTCTGGCAGAAAATGAAGCTGGCCTGGGGGCTGTGCTTCCTGTCCGACCCCATCAGGTGAGAGACAGACACGGACACACACTCCTCTACAGACAGACAGACAGATTGTGGCAGGTTTGAAGCCCTGTGTAGACAGGCAGTGCTGCCTGCCTCTTAATCCCTGCTTTTACAGTGATGAGATCATGACACACCTCTCCATTTCCACACAACCCAAAGAAAGCCTGGAAATCGTGTCTTCCCATCTGCATGCTGGTTTGCTGTTCTAGCTCAGATAGCTCAGAGAAGGCATTGCAAAGCTGGGAGCGTGAGGGGAGGACTCTCCTCGGATATGGAATTGTGACCCTCTCTGTGTCTCCCTCAGTAAGGAGGATGTTGAGAAGTGTAAGCAGAAGGACCTGCTGGAGCAGACCATGTCAGAGATGATCGGGGAGTTCCCTGACCTGCACCGCACCATCGTAGCCGAGAGAGACATCTACCTCACCTACATGCTGAAACAGGCAACCCAGAGAGTGGAGCTCCCTGCACTGCAAGAGAGTGAGTGTGTGTGTGTGTGTATGTGTGTGTGTCAGTGTGAGTTTGTGTCTCTTTGTGTGTGTGTGTCAGTGTGTGTCAGTGTGCGTTTGTGTCTCTGTGTGTGTACGTGTGTGTCTCTTTGTGTGTGTGTGTCAGTGCGTTTTGGTCTGTGTGTATGTGTGCATGTGTCAGTGTGTGTGTGTGTGTGTGTTTGTGTCAGTTGTGTGTACAAAACACAGCCTCTTTGTCTTTGTGTGTGTCAGTGTGTGTGTGTTTGTGTCTCTTTGTGTGTGTGTGTGTCTGTGTGTGTGTTTGTGTCTCTGTGTGTGTGTGTTTGTGTCAGTGCATTTGTGTTTGTGTCTTTTTGTCTCTTTGTATGTGTGTGTCAGTGTGTGTGTGTTTGTGTCTCTTTGTGTGTGTGTGTGTGTGTGTGTGATTTGTGTCTCTTTGTGTGTGTGTGTGTGTCTGTGTGTGTGTGTTTGTGTCTCTTTGTGTGTGTGTGTGTGTGTGTCTCTTTGTGTGTGTGTGTGTGTGTCTCTTTGTGTGTGTGTCAGTGTGTGTGTGTTTGTGTCTCTTTGTGTGTGTGTGTGTGTTTTGTGTGTGTGTGTGTGTGTGTGTGTGTGTGTGTGTGTTTGTGTGTGTGTCATTGTGTGTGTGTGTTTGTGTGTGTGTGTCAGTGTGTGTGTGTGAAACAAACACAGAACTCTTTGTGAACACGTATGGTGTTTGTGTCCTCTTTGTGACCACACACATGTGGTCTGTGTGTGTGCAACACACGTGCTCGTGTGTGTGTGTGTGTGTGTGTGTGTGTGTGTGTCAGTGTGTGTGTGTGTGTTGTGTGTCACACACACACTGTGCGTGTGTGTGTGTCAGTGTGTGTGTGCGTGTTTGTGTCTTTGTGTGTGTGTGTGTGTGTGTGTGTGTGTGTGTGTGTGTGTGTGTCTCACAGAACACACACAGTGTCACACCACAGTGGTGTGTTTGTGTCTCTTTGTGTGTGTGTGTGTTTGTGTCTGTTTGTGTGTGTGTGTATGTGTGCATGTGTCAGTGTATGTGTGTTTGTGTTTGTGTCTCTTTGTGTGTGTGCGTGTGTCAGTGTCTCTTTGTGTGTGTCAGTGCGTCTGTGTGTTTGTGTCTCTTTGTGTGTGTATCAGTGTGTGTATGTGTGTATGTGTTTGTGTCTCTTTGTGTGTATGTGTTTTTGTGTGTTTGTGTGAGTGCGTGTTTGTGTCTCTTTGTGTGTGTAGGTGTGTGTTTGTGTCTCTTTGTGTGTGTATCAGTGTGTGTATGTGTTTGTGTCTCTTTGTGTGTGTGTGTGTCAGTGCGTGTATGTGTTTGTGTCTCTTTGTGTGTATGTGTTTTTGTGTGTGTGTGTGAGTGCGTGTTTGTGTCTCTTTGTGTGTGTAGGTGTGTGTGTGTGTCAGTGCGTGTGTGTGTTTGTGTCTCTGTGTGTGTCGTGTCAGGTTCAGGGGGTGTTCACTGACCCCCCCCCCCCCCTTGTCTCTGTCTCTCCCCAGAGGTCCCGGCAGTGGTGGTGGGCGTGGTCGGGATGGGTCACGTTCCTGGGATTGAGAGAAACTGGGATACACCACTCAACATCCAGGAGATCATGAGGTGAGGCTGCTCTGTTATCAATAACGAGAACAGCACATTCATTCATAACAAATTCAGCACTGTGTGTGTCTCTGTCTCTCAGTGTGTGTGTGTGTATGTCTCTCTGTCTCTCAGTGTGTGTGTGTGTGTGTGTGTTCTCAGTGTCTTGTCAGTGTGTGTTCACACACACCACAACACACACACAGCTCTCAGAGTTTGATGTGTTGTCACATCTCACTGTCACACAGTATAGAGGCATGAGAGTCACACACACACACACACTCCATAGACAGAGAGTCACACCACACACACTGTAGAGAGTGTCTCTGTGTGTGTGTGTGTGTGTGTGTGTGTGTGTGTGTGTGTGTGTGTGTGTGTGTGTGTGTCTCTGTCTCTCAGTGTGTGTGTGTTTCTCTGTCTCGTGTGTGTTTGTTCAGGCCTCTCTGTGTGTCTCAGTGTGTCTCCCTCCTCTCTCTCTGTCTGTGTATCTCAGCGTGTCTCCCTCCTCTCTCTCTGTCTCTGTGTATCTCAGTGTGTCTTCCTCCTCTCTCTCTCTGTCTCTGTCTTTGTGTGTCTCAGTGTGTCTCCCTCCTCTCTCTCTGTGTATCTCAGTGTGTCTCCCTCCTCCCTCTCTCTGTCTCTGTGTATCTCAGTGTGGCTCCCTCCTCTCTCCCTGTCTCTGTGTATCTCAGTGTGTCTCCCTTCTCTCTCTCTCTGTCTCTGTGTATCTCAGCGTGTCTCCCTCCTCTCTCTCTGTCTCTGTGTATCTCAGTGTGGCTCCCTCCTCTCTCTCTCTCTCTGTGTATCTCAGTGTGGTTCCCTCCTCTCTCTCTGTTCTAATTCCTCTCTCTCTCTCTCAATGTCTCTGTGTATCTCAGTGTTGCTCCCCCCTCCCTCTCCGGCACTGTGTTGAAGACGGTTCTGAAGGGCTCGGTTCTGGTGATTCTGGGATACGCGTGTTACCGGGCTGGCTCTGGCGTGGGTCGAGTTCTGCTGTCAGTGCCAGTGGTCCAGACCTTCATGAGACGCTTCGTTCCCAGTGGGCCCTGACTGGACCGGACCGGACCACACTGACGGACGCGGGAGCAGAGACCTCTTTTATTCTTGTAGTTTACTGGGTTATGAATAATAACTGTTTGCCTTAATCCTACTGGCTGTAGGTCACTTAATTACCTGCAGGGAGCGCCTCTCAGGCAAGAGGAGGGGTTTACAGGGACACGCCCCCTTCTATGTGTGACCACGCCCCTTTTCTAAACTTCCTCTTGTGCCAAAATTTGTCCGGGTGTAGGTTTGTTGTAGATTTGTCCGGGTGTTTATTTTTTATAGTAGTATATCCAGAGTTTTCTTTCCTTTAATGCTGCAGAGCTGAACCCTTTAGAGATTCTAAACCTCACAGGCCGTCTCAGCCAATCCGCTTCCCAGTAGAGCGCTCGCTGCGCCCAGGAGGACGCCCCCGGGAACGGCCGAAGCGACGCACTTCATAATATAATAAAATCATTGGAATTCAACTTGAACACGTTGGAACATGTCTTATACACTGAAGCATGTGTTGCATGAAAGTCCTCCGCAGACCTTGTGTTTGGCTGCGTTCCCTCGCCTCGCTCCACATGCTGAGTCATCTGCAGGGAGAGAGATCTCCATTCTCAAAGGGTTTCCAGCTCAAACTAAAATACAAGGTCAAAGAACAAAGTATTCATAGCAAAGCACAGTTCACAGCTGTGTGCACACATTTATTTTCATGGTTTCAGTTTTTCACTAACTGCATGCGGTTCAAATTACTCACAATGTGCCCCCCCCCCCATGTTATTGAGTCATTGACTTGTGTCTAGGAGGGGCAGGGGCTCCTGTAAACTCCATCTTGAATCTCTGGGAAACACAAGTCTTTGTAAAGTTTTGAGCAGATTTCTAGAACAGCAGATGAATTAAGATTTTTTTTGTTTTGTTTTTACATGGACTGTAATGTTTTCTAAGAGTTCTGGGTTCCACCCTTTCTAAGGTTTTAAACAGCGTTGGTGATTGAATTTCAGAGACACTGGGACGAGTCTCAGCCCTGGATCTGTAGCCTTTGAAGGGAGGGGAAGGAAGTCCAAGCCTTACTCTGTATCGCTGAGCCTCGATGTGCAGGACACAGCTCAGGGCTTACGGTTAGGGTTAGGGTCCAAGCCTTACTCTGTATCACTGAGCCTTGAAGTGGGAGGACACAGTTGGTATAAGGGGATGTTTGGGGGGTGTTTGGGGGGTGTTTGTGGGAGTGTTTGGGGATGTTTTGGGGATGTTTTGGGGGTGTTTGAGGGGGTGTTTGGAGGAGTGTTTAAGGGGATGTTTGGGGATGTTTTGGGGGGTGATTGACGGGGTGTTTGAGTGGGTGTTTGGGAGGTGTTTTAGGGGTGTTTGAATGGGTGTTTGGGGGGTGTTTTAGGGGGTGTTTGAGTGGGTGTTTGGGGGGTGTTTGCGGTTTGGGGATGTTTGAGGGTGATTGAGGGGTTGTTTGAGGGTGATTGAGGGGTTGTTTGGAGGTGATTGAGGGGATGTTTGGGGGTGTTTGGGGGGATGTTTGAGGGGGTGTTTGTTTGAGGGGATGTTTGGGGGGTGTTTGAGGGGGTGTTTGGAGGAGTGTTTGAGGGGATGTTTGGGGGTGTTTGAGGGGATGTTTGGGGTTGTTTGCGGGGATGTTTGGGGATGTTTTGGGGGGTGATTGACGGGGTGTTTGAGTGGGTGTTTGGGAGGTGTTTTAGGGGTGTTTGAATGGGTGTTTGGGGGGTGTTTGAGTGGGTGTTTGGGGGGTGTTTGCGGTTTGGGGATGTTTGAGGGTGATTGAGGGGTTGTTTGGAGGTGATTGAGGGGATGTTTGGGGGAGTGTTTGAGGGGGTGTTTGGAGGAGTGTTTGAGGGGATGTTTGGGGTGATTGAGGGGATGTTTGGGGGTGTTTGAGGGGATGTTTGGGGTTGTTTGCGGGGATGTTTGGGAAGGACACAGTTGGTATAGGGGAATGTCTTAAGGCAGAGGTGAAAGTAACTTTAATTTCTTACCGGTACTGTATTATTGTTCAGTCCTGCCCTCCACCTCCCCCCAACCTGATTGAAATATAGATCAGCTACACTGAACAAAAATATAAACGCAACATGGAACAATTTCAGAGATTTTACTGAGTTACAGTTCATATAAGGAAATCAGTCAATTGAAATAAATTCATTAGGCCCTGATCTATGGATTTCACATGACTGGGAATACAGATATGCATCTGTTGGTCACAGATACCTTAAAAAAAAGGTAGGGGCGTGGATCAGAAAACCAGCCAGTATCTGGTGTGACCACCATTTGCCTCATGCAGCGCGACACATCTCCTTCACATAGAGTTGATGAGGCTGTTGATTGTGGCCTGTGGAATATTGTCCCACTCCTCTTCAATGGCTGTGTGAAGTTGCTGGATATTGGCGGGAACTGGAACACACTGTCGTACATGTCGATCCAGAGCATCCCAAACATGCTCAATGGGTGACATGTCTGGTGAGTATGCAGGCCATGGAAGAACTGGGACATTTTCAGCTTCCAGGAATTGTGTACAGATCCTTGCGACATGGGGCCGTGCATTATCATGCTGAAACATGAGGTGATGGCGGTGGATGAATGGCACGACAATGGGCCTCAGGATCTTGTCACAGTATCTCTGTGCATTCAAATTGCCATCGATAAAATGCAGTTGTGTTCGTTGTCCGTAGCTTATGCCTGCCCATACCATAACCCCATCACCACCATTGGGCACTCTGTTCACAACATTGACATCAGCAAACCGCTCGCCCACATGACGCCATACAAGCTGTCTGCCATCTGCCCGGTACAGTTGAAACCGGGATTCATCTGTGAAGAGCACCCTTCTCCAGCGTGCCAGTGGCCATCGAAGGTGATCATTTGCCCACTGAAGTCAGGTCAAGACCCTGGTGAGGATGACGAGCACGCCGATGAGCTTCCCTGAGACAGTTTCTGACAGTTTGTGCAGAAATTCTTCGGTTCTGAAAACCCACAGTTTCATCAGCTGTCCGGATGGCTGGTCTCAGATGATCCCGCAGGTGAAGAAGCTGGATGTGGAGGTCCTCGGCTGGCGTGGTTACACGTGGTCTGCAGTTGTGAGTCCGGTTGGATGTACTGCCAAATTCTCTCAAACGACGTTGGAGGCGGCTTATGGTGGAGAAATTAACACTCAATTCTCTAGCCACAGCTTTGGTGGACATTCCTGCAGTGAGCATGCCAATTGCATGCTCCCTCAAAACTTGAGACATCTGTGGCATTGTGTTGTGTGACAAAACTGCACATTTTAGAGTGGCCTTTTATTGTCCCAGCACAAGGTGCACCTGTGTAATGATCATGCTGTTTAATCAGCTTCTTGATATGCCACACCTGTCAGGTGGATGGATTATCTTGGCAAAGGAGAAATGCTCACTAACAGGGATGTAAACAAATTTGTGCACAAAATTTGAGAGAAATAAGCTTTTTCTGCGTATGGAAAATTTCTGTTTTTTTTTTTAATTTCAGCTCATGAAACATGGGAGCAACACTTCACATGTTGCGTTTATATTTTTGTTCAGTGTATTAGTGTTACCATTGAAACGTGATAAACACATAAAATGATCAAACAAATGATCTGGAAGATTGTTTTTATTTCTGAGTGGCGATAACACAACCTAAACAGGTTCTTTGCTCTTGTCTTGCTGAGCACACTGATGCAAAAAAGTGATAAAATCCCAAAACTCACGATTTAACAATTTGACTGCTCCTGACGGGACAAAAAAAACAAAGGTAGTTTTTGCTCAACTTGTTTGCTGAGAATATGAACAACAGTACGGGTGAAATGTTCACTTCCTGTGCTGCTCCCTGCAGGCTTCGTTCTCATTGCGAAACAGCTCATGCTTGTTTTTCTGTTTATATGTTTTCTTTTTAAAAGCAATTGGAAGGAGCCCCGCATCACAGTCTGTCTTTCTACCAGTGCAGTGGAGTAGTTGTATGCCCTTGTCATATGTCGGTGTTCACTGCAGTTCAGGCCACTAAGATTTCCGTTTAAAAAGCTGCAAGAGTTTCCGCTGTGAGGAATATTTTTTTTTAGTTTTTGAGGAATGCTTCTTCCTGCACCGAATAGCTAAATGTGACGGTTACCATGGTGATCACACACTGTCATCCTGTCCCGCGACACAGGATCTGAGGTAACTTTACTGCCAGTTCCTTTGCTTAAATACAGAGAAAAAATGATGCAGCTTAAACAATCGTTTTGATAAGTGCAACTATAAAATGACTAAATGTTTTGCCGGTACTCTGTACCAGGCTGTACCGGCTTACTTTCGCCTCTGGTTTAGGGGTCCCAGAGTGGTAGGGTGGGAGAGGGGGGTTAGGGGAGGGTTGGGTTTCCCTTAAGCCTTACTCTGGTATCACTGCTGCCTTTAAACTATCATCAGTCTGCGTGTGTCTCTGTCTGTCTGCTTCACAATAGCCCTGCATTGCAGACTCCGCTGCTGTGGGGAATTGAAACAGTGAAATAATGAAGTGTTAAGAAGAGAAGGTCCAGCAAAGGGACGCGGGAGTCGCTCATCAGGGTTTGAATTTTGGAGCAGGTTTGTTTCTCTTGGTTTCAGACTGCTCCCCAAGCCAATCGTAGAGCTGTGTGGATAGAGTTCCTGTCTGTCTCTCAGAAGTTGAGAGGTGTCCTCTGAAGGAGTCTCTCTTTTTTGTATGCATTCCAGGTAAACACCGTCTTTTTCAAGTGTAGGCAGGTGTTGTGAATCACTGTCCCCACGTTCAGCCTCCCTCCACTTTCCCTCGCCTCCCTTTTTCCATTATGGTGCATTCCTTCCACTGCGCACCCCTTGAGTTGATGCACTGTGCCTCCCTGTCCACTAGGGGAGCCCCTGCACTGGAGCCCTACAGAGCCCACCACTATTCACCTTCACCAAACCTGAATGCATGGCTGCGTCTCTCACTGGCGTGGCAAGACTTGTCTGTAAAGCTGCTCTTTTTGTCAGGTTTGTGCAGCCGGCTCTGTGCAGACGGGTTTGTGTAGCCAGCTCTGTGCAGGCGGGTCTGTGCAGCCAGGTTTGTGTAGCTGGCTCTGTGCAGACAGGTTTTTGTAGCCGGCTCTGTGCAGACGGGTCTGTGCAGCCAGGTTTGTGTAGCCGGCTCTGTGCAGACGGGTTTGTGCAGACGGGTTTGTGTAGCCGGCTCTGTGCAGGCGGGTTTGTGCAGACGGGTTTGTGCAGCTGATTGTGCAGCCAGAGGCTTGTCTTACTTATTTCAGGACACCTCCCAGTGCCTTGTAGCCTCTGGCTGGTGCTGATTCTTTTGGCAGGACTGTGTCTGATATACTGCATACATCATACATACAATATAGAAGCAAATGAGAACCTTTTATAGTGTAATAGCCATTGCAAATCCAGAGCGCCCCCTATCTGCAAAGCAGACCTGACTGAGAAAAGGGCAGTGCTTGTGCTCAAGAGCAGTGTGCTTGATTGTAGGTGTGCAGGAGACCTGGCAGTGTGGGAGCCGGTACACTAGGGGCGCTGTGGGAGGGGCCCTCTCTTTCTGTTTCACTTGTTTTTTGCCCTTTTTGAGGGGTGCTGTGTCTGTATTAAATAAAGCAAAACCAACTTTTAAATGAAAAGATGATGTGTATTTCAGTCCTTTAAAAACAGCCCTGCGTTATTGTGTTTGTTCTGCTGTCATGTTGTCTACAGGCCTGTCCCTCTACATGGTACTGGCCTGTGCACTTTGCCAGCTATAGCAGTGTCCCTGTCCCCCCAGCCACTGATTACTGCAGAGCTGAATTCAACATGTGAGTCTGTGTGTGTGTCTTCCATTGCACAGCAGTGTGAGCGCTGGGTTAGTCTGTGTGTGTGTCTTCCATTGCACAGCAGTGTGAGCGCTGGGTTAGTCTGTGTGTGTGTCTTCCATTGCACAGCAGTGTGAGCGCTGGGTTAGTCTGTGTGTGTGTCTTCCATTGCACAGCAGTGTGAGCGCTGGGTTAGTCAGTGTGTGTGTCTTCCGTTGCACAGCAGTGTGAGCGCTGGGTTAGTCAGTGTGTGTGTGTCTTCCGTTGCACAGCAATGTGAGCGCTGGGTTAGTCAGTGTGTGTGTCTTCCGTTGCACAGCAGTGTGAGCGCTGGGTTAGTCAGTGTGTGTGTCTTCCGTTGCACAGCAGTGTGAGCGCTGGGTTAGTCAGTGTGTGTGTCTTCCGTTGCACAGCAGTGTGAGCGCTGGGTTAGTCAGTGTGTGTGTCTTCCATTGCACAGCAGTGTGAGCGCTGGGTTAGTCAGAGTGTGTGTCCTCCATTGCACAGCAGTGTGAGCGCTGGGTTAGGGTTAGGATATGAGCGTCTCTTAGCTGTGAGAGGGAGGCAGCAAGGCTCTTATTCAGTATGTTTCTAAGTGTTCGGTAGCTGCCTTGAATCAAGTTATACAGAGTGAGAATAATTTAGCAATCTGAGAAATTAAGTAAAAGGCGCAAGAATAAATAAGAACCAGTGAAATGGGTGTTAACTTTGTGTGCTGTGAACTCTAATATAATTTAAGAACATAAGAACATAAGAGAGTTTACAAACGAGAGGAGGCCATTCGGCCCATCTTTCTTGTTTGGTTGTTAGTAGCTTATTCATCCCAGAATCTCATCAAGCAGCTTCTTGAAGGATCCCAGGGTGTCAGCTTCAACAACATTGCTGGGGAGTTGATTCCGGACCCTCACGTTTCTCTGTGTAAAAAAGTGCCTCCTATTTTCTGTTCTGAATGCCCCTTTGTCTAATCTCCATTTGTGACCCCTGGTCCTTGTTTCTTTTTCAGGTCGAAAAAGTCCTTTGGGTCGACACTGTCAATACCTTTTAGAATTTTGAATGCTTGAATTAGGTCGCCGTGTAGTCTTCTTTGTTCAAGACTTAACAGATTCAATTCTTTTAGCCTGTCTGCGTATGACATGCCTTTTAAACCCGGAATAATTCTGGTCGCTCTTCTTTGCACTCTTTCTAGAGCAGCAATATCTTTTTTATAGCGAGGTGACCAGAACTGCACACAATATTCAAGATGAGGTCTTACAAGTGCATTGTACAGTTTTAACATTACTTCCCTTGATTTAAATTCAACACTTTTCACAATGTATCCGAGCATCTTGTTAGCCTTTTTTATAGCTTCCCCACATTGTCTAGATGAAGACATTTCTGAGTCAACAAAAACTCCTAGGTCTTTTTCATAGATTCCTTCTCCAATTTCAATATCTCCCATATGATATTTATAATGTACATTTTTATTTCCTGCGTGCAGTACCTTACACTTTTCTCTATTAAATGTCATTTGCCATGTGTCTGCCCAGTTCTGAATCTTGTCTAGATCATTTTGAATGACCTTTGCTGCTGCAACAGTGTTTGCCACTCCTCCTACTTTTGTGTCGTCTGCAAATTTAACAAGTTTGCTTACTATACCAGAATCAGATTACAGTGCTGTATTGAAGTGTGTAAAGGAAGCAGTAAGATTACAGTGCTGTATTGAAGTGTGTAAAAGAAGCAGTGAGATTACAGTGCTGTGTAATCTCATGACGCATCATCAGTAGGGTAAGCAGTGAGATTACAGTGGTGTATTGAAGTGTGTAAAGGAAGCAGAGAGATTACAGTGCTGTATTGAAGTGTGTAAAGGAAGCAGTAAGATTACAGTGCTGTATTGAAGTGTGTAAAGGAAGCAGAGAGATTACAGTGCTGTATTGAAGTGTATAAAGGAGTGAGATTACAGTGCTGTATTGAAGTGTGTTGTCGTAAGTAACGCTGAATCAGCTAGGCTGGTCAATAAAACATTGAATCCCTTTGTATGGAGAATCTCAGTAGCTAAGGCTCATGGTTCATCAACTGATTCAGATTCAGTTGTATTGTGTCTGCCAACTGATGATAAGTTTGCATATAATAGAAGTCAGGCTTACTGGTCTGTAGTTACCTGGTTCAGTTTTGTTTCCCTTTTTGTGGATCGGTATTACGTTTGCAATTTTCCAGTCTGTCAGTACCACCCCTGTGTCAAGAGACTGCTGCATGATCTTGGTTAGCGGTTTGTAAATTACTTCTTTCATTTCTTTGAGTACTACTGGGAGGATCTCATCCGGCCCAGGGGATTTGTTTATTTTAAGAGCTCCTAGTCCCTTTAACACTTCTGCCTCAGTTATGCTAAAGTTATTTAAAACTGGATAGGAACTGGATGACATGTGGGGCATGTTGTCAGTATCTTCCTTTGTAAAAACTTGTGAAAAGTAATCATTTAACATATTTGCTATTTTTTTTTCTTCATCTACTATTTTGCCATTTGTATCTCTTAAACATTTAATCTCCTCTTTGAATGTTCTCTTGCTGTTGTAATATTGGAAAAACATTTTGGAATTGGTTTTAGCTCCCTTAGCAATGTTTATTTCTATTTCTCTCTTGGCCTTTCTAACTTCCTTTTTGACTTGCGTTTGCAGTTCTGTGTACTCTTTCTGCGTACTTTCTTTTTGGTCCTTTTTAAATGCTCTGTAAAGTGCCTTTTTTCGCTGAATATTTTTTTTAATTGATCTATTAAACCATTTTGGCAATTTAGTTTTTACATTTAGATTTGTCTACTTTAGGGATATAATTGTTTTGCGCCTCTAGTACTACATTTTTGAAGAACAACCATCCTTCTTCTGTGGGTGTTTTCTCTATTTTACTCCAATCTACTTCTGTTAGTCTCTGTTTCATACCTTCATAGTTTGCTTTTCTAAAATTGTAAACCTTAGCTTTAGTCATTACTTTTGGGGATTTAAAAAACACTTCAAATGAGACCATGTTGTGGTCTGAGTTTGCCAGTGGTTCTCTGACCTCTGTTTTAGTTATTCTATCTTCGTTATTTGAAAAGACTAAATCAAGGCATGCCTCCCCTCTAATGGGTGCCTTCACAAATTGTGTTAGGAAGCAGTCATTTGTCATTTCCACCATTTCTATTTCATCCTTCGCGCTACCCACCGGGTTTTCCCATTTTATTTGGGGGAAGTTGAAATCCCCCATTAGTATGGCTTCTCCTTTGCTACACACATTTCTAATGTCATTGTATAACAGATTATTGTGCTCACCGTCTGAATCTGGCAGTCTATAGCATGCTCCTATTATTATGCCTTTTGAATTTTTGTCCGTTATTCTGACCCATATTGATTCGGTTTTATTTTCTTTGTCCAGGTTTAACACCTGGGCTTCAAGACTGTTTCTTATGTATAACGCTACCCCTCCTCCTCTTCTGTCCTGCCTGTCTTTTCCTATACAGTAACCCTG